>NC_057759.1:6557124-6575577 GCF_004010195.1 Chiloscyllium plagiosum
CCCTCTTGAGATAATTGACAACATTGCATTCGCTTTCTTAATCACGGACTCAACCTGCATGTTTACCTTGACTATCCTCGACTCGCACTCCCAGATCCTTCTGTACTTTGGTTTTATGAATTTTCTCACCGTTTAGAAAGTGCAAGACTTCGCATTTGCTCACATTGAACTTCATCAGCCATTTCCTGGACGACTCTCCCAAACTGTCTAGATCCTTCTGCAGCCTCCCCACATCGTCAGTACTACCTACCTGTCCACCTAACTTCGTATCGTCGGCAAACTTCGCTAGAATGCCCCCAGTCCCTTTCATCCAGATCATTAATATATAACGTGAACAGCTGCGGCCCCAACACTGAACCCTGCAGGACACCGCTTGTCACCGGCTGCCATTCCGAAAAAGAACCTCTTATCCCAACTCTCTGCCTTCTGTCAGACAGCCAATCCTCAATCCATACCAGTAGCTCACCTCGAACACCATGGGCCCTCACCTTACTCAGGTGCAATTAATTATGCAATTAATCTCTTCATTTCACATTTTAAAAGCACTCTGGTATGTTGAATGAACATCACAGAACGTTATTCCGGGTGAGCATAGTAATCGTCTTTAGACAATATTTTAATGTTGTCCATCCTTTGTGCACTAGTTCTGACATCAGCAAAAGCTCCACATTTGCCATCCCAGTCCTGCAGCTGCTCTGGTTAGATCTCGCTTCATTTTGAAAATCTCTCACCGACAGCAGAAAGCCTCATTTACTGCAATCTGATATCGGACAAAACAGTGCTAGAGACCCAGGTTCGAGTCGACCAGGCATGGAACTAAAGACATAGACCTCTAATCGTAAGATGCATCTGCTCCTCGTACACAAAGACAGGGGCACGTTTCTTTTTCGTTTTCCTGGGGTAATATTCACTGTTCATATCCCACCGTGAATGGTGGCTCCAGACTGATCAAGTGTTAAAGTGTAACTTCAAGAAATAGAAACAGCCGAAAAATGACTCACTAGTGCTCAAATACTCGACAGCGAGGGAAAACGGGACTGAAGACACAATAATTAAATAATGTGCAACAATAAAAAAAACATGCAGGATGAATAGACAAATGCAGAATAAATCTCACTTTCAAACAAAAGAAGCTTCAATACTGTCTACGTTCAAGTCGAAACCAAATGTCTCAGTGATAACACAAAACCCTAAGCAAGGAAACATCCTACACTGATTGACAGGATCAGTTTTTGTTTTAATAAGCTGATCTGTCCATTGCTACATGATATTTTTATACTGATACTCTGTACAATAGGATGTGATTGCCTTTTATTCATCTGAATCACAGTTTTGGTACAGCACAGACGCAGGCCATTTATCCCATTCTATTCTTTCACTGTTGTGCATACAAATTTTCAGTAATTGTTGGGATTCTGAACTATATACCTATCTCCTCTCCTCTTCTTTACCTCACAGACTAAGTAAAGACTCAGAATTCACAAAATGTTTAGAGTTTAAGATAAAGACCCCGTTTCAACATCCTCATAACTTCTCCAATGGAATAAATCACAGTCACAGAAAATATTAGAGGCTGCCAGGGAACTTGATTGAGTTTTGTGAAGAAGTACCAAAGAGGATTGATGAGGGCAGCGTGGTAGATGTGATCTATATGGACTTCAGTAAGGCTAGCCATTTGGATGCAGAACTGGCTCAAAGGTAGAAGACAGAGGGTGGTGGTGGAGGGTTGTTTTTCAGACTGGAGGCCTGTGACCAGTGGAGTGCCACAAGGATTGGTGCTGGTCCTCTACGTTTTGTCATTTATGTAAATTATTTGGATGTGAGCATGAGAGGTACAGTTAATAAGTTTGCAGGTGACACAAAAATTGGAGGAAATTCTTGGCAGTGTGGAGGAACAGAGGTATCTGGATATGCAAGTATATAGATCAAAGTTGCCAGATAGGCATGTGGTGTTTGGCTTTCATTAACAGGGGTATCAATGTTAAGAGCTCTACAAGTCCCGGGTGAGACCACATTTGGAATATTGTGTCAGTTCTGGTCGCCCTACTACAGGAAAGATACAGAGGCTTTGAAGAGGATGCTGCCTGGACTGGAGGGCTTGCCTTAGGAAGAAAGGTTGAATAAACTCAGACTTTTCTCTTGGGACAGAAGGAGGAATAGAGGAGATCTGATCAAGGTGTACAAAATAATGAGAGGAATAGACAGAGACTTTTCCTCAGGGCAGGAATGACTGGTACGATAAGTTATAGTTTGAAGTTATTAGGAGCAAGGTATAAAGGAGACATCGAGGTAGGTTCTTTATGCAGAGAGTTGTGAATGCATGGAATGCATTGCCAGCTGAGTTGGTGGAAGCGAAGTCATTGGGGACATTTAAGTGACTGCTGGACATGCACATAAATAGCAGTGAGTTGAGGGGTGCGTAGGTTAAGTTACTATATTTTACATTAGGATTAAGTCTCGGCACAACATCATGGGCCTAAGGCCTGTTCTATGCTGTACTTTCCTATGTTTTATGTAGTGGACAGCGAAGAAGGTTAACTCAGATTACAACAGGTCCGTGACCATATGGGCCAATGGGCTGAGAATTGGCACATGGAGTTTAATTCAGATAAATGCGAGGTGCTACATTTTGGGAAAGCCAATCTTAGCAGGACTTATACACTTAATGGTAAGGTCCTAAGGAGTGTTGCTGAACAAAGAGACCTTGGAATGCAGGTTCATAGCTCCTTGAAAGTGGAGTTGCAGGTAGATAGGATAGTGAAGAAGACTTTTGGTATGCTTTCTTTTATTGGTCAGAGTATTAAGTACAGGAGTTAGGAGGTCATTTTGCGACTTTGCAGGACATTGGTTAGGCTGCTGTTGGAATATTGTGTGCAATTCTGGTCTCCTTCCTATTGGAAAGATGTTGTGAAACTTGAAAGGGTTCAGAAAAGACTTACAAGGATGTTGCCAGAGTTGGAGGATTTGAGCTACAGGGAGAGGCTGAACAGGCTGTGGCTGTTTTCCTTGGAGTGTCAGAGGTTGAGGGGTGACCTTATAGAGGTTCATAAAGCCAGAAGGGGCATGGATAGGATAAATAGACAAAGTCTTTTCCCTGCGTTTAGGTTTAGGGAGAGAGGGGAAAGATGTAAACGAGGCCTACCCTTTGCCAGAGGAAGTGGTGAAGGCTGGTATAATTGCAACATTTAAGAGGCATTTGGATGGGTATATGAATAGGAAGTGTTTGGAGGGATATGGGCCGGGTGCTGGCAGGCGGGACTAGATTGGGTTGGGATATTTGGTCAGCATGGGCGAGTTGGACCGAAGGGTCTGTTTCCATGCTATACATCTCTATGACTCCATGCTAGCAAATGAGATTTGATTACTTTAGGGTATCTGGTCAATGTGGACTAGTTGGATCAAAGGCTGTATGACTCTACAACCTGAAAGTTACAGGTTGATAACTAGACTCTCACATATACTTGGTAAAAGCAATGACTGCAGATGCTGGAAACCAGATTCTGGATTCTCTCCACCCCTCAGGCTCTCTGCCTGTATTCTTGATGAAGGGCTTTTGCCCGAAATGTCGATTTTACTGCTCCTCGGATGCTGCCTGAACTGCTGTGCCCTTCCAGCACCACTAATCCAGAATCTCACATATACTTGACAGGTGCCATATGATGAATGCAATTACATAGTCAGAAATCAAAGATTGACAGGTACAAATTAATAACTGCACCCTGAGATACACATAGCAAAAGCTGACATGCATATACTCATACATCACAGAACAGCCCTTCAGGCACCATGTCTGCACCCAAAATAATTACCACTGATAGTTTGCTAATTTCCTGCACTTGTCCTATATCCTTAAATGGTATGACATTTCAAGTGCTCATCCAAATACTAAGGTTAAGGTTTCTGGGCTCCACTGCCTTCCCATGCAGTATCTTCAAGATTTCCGCCACATGCTGAGTGAAAGAGATTTTCCCTCAATATATTTAACCCTTACCCTACACCATAGAGAGAATCCTTAACCTTTACCATATTCTAACCCAATCACCACTTGTGATTGATCGTTCAAACAAGGGAAACAGCTTCTCTCCATACGCCTCATAATCTTTCACACCACAATCATGTGCCACCACCTCAGTCATCTCTGCTCTAGAAAAAAACAGTCCAAGCTCATAGAGTCTCCCCTTTTTTTGGAAGTAATATTTGTGCTTTGATCCTGTTCCCCCATACTGGGTTTGGGTTTAGCACTGCTGCTGTCACTGTCAAAAATCACACAACACCAGGTTATAGTCCAACAGGTTTAATTGGAAGCACACTAGCTTTCGGAGCGACACTCCTTCATCAGGTGATTGTGGAGGGCTCAATCGTAACACAGAATTTATAGCAAAAATTTGCAGTGTGATGTAACTGAAATTATACATTGAAAAATTGATTGTCTGTTAAGCCTTTCATCTGTTAGAATACAGTGATAGTTTCACTTCTTTCATGTGTAAATCACAAAACCAAAAATTTAAACTGACCTAAGGGACAACCTTTCATGCAGAGGATGATGTCCATGTGGAATGAGCTTTCAGAGGAAGTGATGAAGGTGGGAACAATTACAATGTTTAAAAGTAACCTGGTTGAGTAAATGAACAGGAAGGATTTAAAGGCATATGAGATTTGGTCAGTTTAGGATTTCTAGTCAGAGTGGACTAGTTGGATCAAAGGTTGCATGACTCTACAACCTGAAAGTTGTAGGTTGATAAATACAATTACACAGTCATAAACCAGAGACTGACAGGTACAGATTAATAACTGCACTCTGAGATACACAGAGAAAAAGCCCTTCACCCACAATAACCACCACTCAAGGTGTGCTAATTTCCTGTACTTGTCCCATATCCTTAACTGTTATGACATTTGAAGTGCTCATCCAAATACCTTTTAAAGGTTAAGATTTCTAACCTTTACTACCTTCCCAGGCAGTGTCTTCTAGATTCCCACCAGTGAAAAAGGTTTTACTATATCTGTACCCCTTACACGCCATCATAGTGAGAATCCTTATCCTTACCATATCCTAACCCAATCACCACTTGTGATTGATCGCTCAAACAAGGGAAACAGCTTCTCTTTATTCACCCTGTCCATACGCCTCATAATTTTTTACGCCACAATCATGTGCCCCCATTCAGTCAACTCTGCTCGAGAGAAAACAATCCAAGCTTATTTAGGCTCTCCTTCTCTTTTGGAAGTAATATTTGTGCTTTGATCCTAATCCCCCATACTGGACCTAGGCTTAGCACTGCTGCTGTCACGGTCGGTTTAATGGGAATGATTTATTCCTGTGTCCTTAAGCAGCGCATGCGCAAAGCTGCCCCTTTCCCCACCCCCCAATGCTGACCGTTCCTGACGAGAGGAGCGCATGCGTGAGGCCCTCCCCCAGTGCTGCCATTGAGGAGCATTTACTCAGTGAGTGCAAGAGGTTTGTTTGAAACAGACCGCAATGGGAGATCAGCGCCCAGGGAGGCGAGGGAACAGCAGGCTCCTTCCAGCAGCACATCGGGATGGGAGACCGGGATTGATTCGGGGTGAGTTCAGGGGGAACCGGGGGCTGTTTGTAAGAGGCCGAGCGGAGCAGGAACTGGTCCCGGAACTTGGAGTGAGCGGGCTGGGGGGAAGAGAGAGGCCTTTCTCGGGCTGTGTGTGGGCCTGCTGAGGGAGGCAGAGCGGGAAGAAGCTGCTGTGGGACATTCTTGTGGTTTGCAATCCCCTAAACACTGATGGGAATTCTGTTTGGCTTCTGTTTCACGCTGTTTGTTGATATTGGGCGGTGAATAATGGAAGCACAGACCACAATTTTGTGACAATCCTATAAAGGACACGTATTAGAGTGAACAGATTTGAAGTTTCGAGTAAAGCATTTAGACATAGCGTTCCTCGTTCTTTCCTTCAACATTTAGTGCATTCTCAGCTTGCTATTGATGTATGTCATCATTGCAGCTGCGTCAGGTTCATGGAGGCGTGCAGATGTTAGTTCTGGATCTCACCCAATTGTCACAAAGTTGCAAATAAAAGAAACGGAGACCAGGAGCCACTGAGGGAAAGAGTGGAATCGAAACTTGGTTCTGTTTGAATTGCTAGGTTTGAAAATACCCTCGTGATTATTAACTGACTGCCACACTGATCAGTTTAATCTTCCCTTACTTGGTTTTTGTTGATTTACAGCTGAAAAATCTTCTGTCTTCTGCCAAGCAAATATTTGAATGACGAAGACAATGTCATATTTCCTCAGTACAAAGCGAAGTGTGACCATCTGCTTCTAACAAACAGCAGGTATGTTACCCCTGTCAAATCAGAGAACATCCTTTCCACAGGCACAGAGCAGATTGGTTCAGGCTTAGTTTGACTTCAATTTCCAGAGATATATCCAAACAAACAAACAAACAGTCAGACACAACTGCAATAAGGCAAGTTTCTTTTTTTTTTCTGCATTCTCCACGGACATCTTCCTGGTTTCATGAATATGATTCATAGGCCCTGAACATTCACAGCATGTTTGTAGCTGACTGGTTGTTTTAAGTAGGCAACTGGTGTACTAAATCAAGTTTACATTTAATAAGGGCATTTTAAATGTCACAAACCGGATAAACAATGACATCATACTTTTACATAGTTTCAACAGCGATATGTGACAAGTAGTGAATCTTTATTGAGAACACACACATATACAAAGGTACTGATTGATTCAGATTGCACCACTATATCAACACACAATATACAGACACTAACAGCAGTGTACACACATTTATACTGTAGGAAACAGAAATGAATATATACAAAATGTTTACACAAAAACAAGCAACTAAATCCCATTCAGGCAGCATTCCATTTCAATAAGAGTGTCATGCAGCAGGGAACCTGCCAACCCCACCTTGATCTCAGCATCATTCTCAACATACTTACCTTGCAGGGATAGAAATTGCATTTTCACACTGCCCTGTATTAATTTTTTTATTAAAAATGTGTAACTTGGTCTCCAAATTCCCTTTAATCTTCTACAAAGAATCCCAAATACCCCACCTATGAAATATCACAAAAAATCAAGAAAATCAAATGTCATTTTGTCAATTTAACAATATAATCAAGTAATCACCCTTTAATTCAATAAAGAAATTTAGCCAGTCTTGTAATTTGTAAATTCTCTTTTTTTTTTGCAAGAGATCAACCACATTCAATAAATTTGCCTGCATGATTTAAATCTTCTCCACTGTATGACAAAAAACAAATCTTTTCACTTACCTCATTGGCACCATAGAGCATCAGGAGAGTACTGCTAATGGCTTGCACCATCACACCACAGAGCAGGATTATGTAACACTCACAATAGAATAATGAAGTGAACTAGTCAATTCTCTTTCCTGTAGCAGGAACATTGTGGTCAGTCGGCTACAATACAATTTATTAGTTTGTTCCCCTTTCCTTTTGATACTACCAAAGGAATGTAACACCTCTCCATTTCTCAACATTATTCACAAAAGTATGTAGCTATGCATTGAGGAAAAACTGATGACATCCTGAAGAACAGCCCATGGTATCATTCCTGCCAGTTCGAGTCTGCACTACAGGAGTTGGAAAACCCTTTAATTTTCCATTACACAATCCATGACACAAAACAAGTGCACTGAGCAGAAACTAACAGGTACATATTGATAAGTGCACTCACACATTCACATAGCTGAAATTGACAGGCAAAGATTAATATCTATATTCAGAGACACAAAGCAGAAGCTGGCATGTACAGTTTGATGACTATACTTATACATTTACAGAGCAGTCAGATTGGTAACTATATTCTGATGTTCACATTGCAGAAAAGTTCATGTACAGATTGCTAACTGCACACTGTAACACGTATAGGAGAAATCGACAAGGAGAAATTGAAGACAATATTTACATATCAGAACTGGCAGGTACAAATTGGTAAGCGCATTCACATATTCACAACACAGAAGCTGATAGGATAAATGCACTCACACATTCACATGGCAGACACTGAGAGTTATAGATTAATAACTGCACACTCAAATACACAGAGCTAAAACTGATCGGAACAAATTAGTAAATGCACCCTGACATTCACATTGTAGTGACTAACCGAGGTAGTTAATGATAGAGAAACATTTTTTATCAAACTATCATATCCACAAAGCAGAAACTGTCAGGAACAGATTAGCAATAACACTCAGTTTTATATTGCTTAAAGCACAGCAGAATCTGACAAGTATAGATCGATAACAATACTCAGTTTGCCAAACAAAGCCTGACAACTACACTCTCATATTCAACTCATATTCACATGGCAGAAACAGTTACAGATATCTACTCTCACCCATTCACATTGCAGTAACTGGGACAGATTGATGATGACACTCACTCATTCATATGACAGAAATTATCAGCTCCATAACTAACATCACATATAGATGTTGGAGAAGCTGACAGCTAGAGACTGATAATTATACTCTCATTCACATTGCAGAAACTGCACTCACATATTCACATAGAAACTGACAGGTACAGATTTATAACCACAGCTACACATTCATATTGCAATAACTGATAGGGATAGATTGGCCCTCCCTTTGAGATATTCTAAAAAAAAGTAAGAAAACAATTTCATTTATTCAAATTACCAATACAGCTTCCTACAACATCAAGTGATATACTTGATCAGGTCAGAGTTTGATACACCTTTGTCTTTTTTAACATCTCTAACACCTCCTCTTTTGGCATGTGCACTGATATCAAATATTTTTCAAGATATCAATATATATTTCCCCAAGTTTCCTAGCCTCCACTCCTATGTCTCCAGGCATAGAACATATTCATATTACAAAAAATAGCAGATTCAGATTGATAAATGCATTCATACATTATCAAATCAGAAACTTGTGGGGAGTGATTAATAACTAATCATTTTATATTTAATAATTCATCTTTAAAGTTTGGGAGAAGATTTGTAGCTCGGGTGCTCGTTGTTGTGGTTCTGTTCGCCGAGCTGGGAATTTGTGTTGCAGACGTTTTGTCCCCTGTCTGGGTGACATCCTCAGTGCTTGGGAGCCTCCTGTGAAGCGCTTCTGTGATCTTTTCCTCCGGCAATAATTCATCTAGCAGAAACTTTCAGGGAGAGTCTTTTAGTAAGAATTAGAATCCATACAGTTTCAAAACAGAATGTTCAGCCTGGCAAGTCTACACCGACCCTCTGAAGATTATCTCAACCAGAGCCATTCCCTTATCACTCTACATTTATTCCACACTAATGCACCTAACCCACACATCTCTGAACACGATGGGCAATATAGAATGGCCAATTCACCTAACTTGTTCTTTGGACTGTGGGATGAAACCAGGGCACCCAGAGGGAATCCACACAGACACGGGGAGTATGTGCAAACTCCACGCAGACACTCGCCCGAGGCTGGAATCGAATCCAAGTCCCTGGCGCTGTGAGGCAACAGAGCCAACCATTGAGCCACTGTGCCGCACTATACAAGAATATTCATACTGCAGAAACTGACTGGTACAGATTGATTACAACACTTGTATGTTCACAGAACGGGAACTGGTAGTTACAGATTGATAACTACATTTTCATATTCACTGCAGAAAATGACAGGTATGATTTAATGAATATATTTGCATTTTTACAAGCAGAAACATTCAGGGATATATTAATAGCTGCACTCATACATTCACATATCTGAAATTGACTGTTACAGATCAAAAATTTGACTTGCTTATTGTTGTAGCAGAAACTGAGACACACAGATTGATACTTGCACTCACATTCAGACAGCAGAAACTGACAGGCACAGATGGATAACTACACTCACTTGGAGGAAACTGACAAGAATTTTCCCACAGCATAACCTAACAGGTAAAAATTTATTACTACACTTCCAAGTTCACAGAGGGATAAACACACTGTCATGTACAGTTTGATAATGATACTCAAACATAACAGATCAGAATCTCACAGGTACATATTAGGAACTACACTCTCTCATTCACCTCGCAGAAATTGAAAGATGCAGACTGATAACTACACCGACACATTCATAGCACAAACTGATAGGAACAGGTGGACAACTACCCTCATTCATTTATGAAGCAGAAACTAACAGGTACAGATGATAACCACCACTTACATATTCACAGGACAGAAAGTTACTGTCATAAATTCATAACTGGACTAACACATTCACATTACAGAAACTGACGTACATTTTGATAAAGGCATTCGAACGTTACCAAACCAGAAACTTACAGCTACATATTCATGTCAACGCTGTCATAGACAGACAGCAGAAACTCACAGGGGTAGGTTAGGAAATACATATACGCATTCACATAGTGGAAATTGACATGTCCATATTAATGACTATATTTGGATGTTCACAAAGCAAAGACAGATTGATAACTGCACCATATTCACAGAGCAAAATCTGACAGGTATATTTCTGTATGTACATGTCAGAAACTGACAGGTTTACAAATTGATAACCTTATTCACATATTCACAACACCAATACTGACAAGGAATGATTGATATATGCATTCACAGATTCACCAAGCAGAAACTGACTGACTGGTACAAATAAACAACTAAACTCACATGTTGAAATAGCAGAAACTGAAAGGTACAGACTGATAGCAACACTCTCTCATTCTCATAACTCATACTGCCAGATATTGGTTGAGATGTACACTCTCAGTCACATAGCAAAAACTACCAGGTATAATTTAATTACTTCCTCGGATATATGGAGGAGACAATGACAGGGACAGATTGGAAATTACACTCTTCTAGTCACATAACAGAAAATCACAGGTACAGTTTGATAACAACACTTCCACTTTCACTTAACATAAACTCGCCAATTATGTTTGATAAGTACACTCAATTTCACACAGAATCTGATAGGTCGAGATTGAAAACTGCACTCTCATATTGACTTGGCAGAAACAGATAGGCATAGATTCAAACCTGTGCCCACATATTCACGTTGACGAAACTGACTGCTAAACTTCTGTAATATGCAGCGAAAATTTTCTGACAAGTATAATTTGAAAAACACACTCAAATATTCATAGGGCAGAATGTATTGATCATAACACTGTCTCACCGAGCATAAACTGACAGGGAAATATTGATAAATACACTCACATATTCACATTGCAGAGACTGACAGGAAGCATTGCTTCCGAATTTCTCATATTTACACAGTGGAATTGGTCAGGCATAGACTGACATTTTCACACACATTTTCAGCCAGAAAAACTGACAGGTATGGATTGGTAACTACATTTACAGATTCTGACAGGGACAGATTAAACTAAACTCTTAGAAAAACTCAAAGCAGAGTCTGATAGGTACAGAATGATAAATGCATTTACACATTCACAAAGCCAAAAACTGACAGTTACTCATTGATAATTAAACACTCTTATTTAGAGAACAGAAACTAATGAGGAAAGATTGAGCAATTTACTTTCACATTGCAAACACTGACTGCAATAGATTGATAAATACACCCACAGACACTGAGCAGAAACTGTTAGGTACAGATTGATAACTGCACGCCTGTATGCATATAGCAGAAAGTGACATGGAAAAATTGATAACTACATTCACACATTCTCATTGCAGCATCTGACAGCAACACATTGATTGACAATCTCTTGTTCACATGTCAGAATTGACAGAGACTGAAAATGACAGTCACATTCACACAGCAAAATCTGACAGGTACAGATGGATAACAGCACTCTCACATGCACACTGACTGAAACTGGCAGGCATATGTTGATAACTGCATTCATCTATTAACAAACCAGAAACTGAACAGGTACAGGTTATTACTGACACTCTCCGATTAACAGAGCAGAAACTGACAGGGATAGGCTGCTCAATAAACTCACACATTCACATTGTAGAGACTGACCAATATGTATTTATAACTGTATTTTGACATTTACAAGTAGAGATGGATAACTCCATTCAAATATTCCTACAGGAAAAATTGACGGGTCCAAAATGATAGCTATATTTACATATCCATGAAACAGAAACTGGCAGGAACAAATTGAAAAATAAATTCAGATTGCAGAAATAGGGTTATGGGCTGGGTTATGTGCTGTTAGCAGGAAGATGGGAATAAATGGCCATTTGTTGTCTTTGGGTTGGAATGGACAAGATAGGCCAAATGGCCCTCTTATGTGCAATGTTATTTCAATGGATCTATAGTTCTATATCAATCTGTCGCTGTGAGTCACTGCTAGTTGAATACATAAGTAATTTAAGCAAGGCTTAGAAGGACAGAATGTGAGAGTGTGGTTGTTATTCACAAAGTAGGAATTGACATGAATAGTTCAATAACTAAACTCATATTCACAGACCCACTTGCATTGGATAGTCCCATTCATGGAGCTGTACAGTTATTGGTTAGTTTCTGGACCTCAGTCAATTGGTATTGAATTAACAAAAAGAAACATCACTAGACATGGAGCAAGAGTAGAATCAGACATGTTGTTCTGTTTGAATTCCTGGCTTTAAAAACAATATCCTCATGATTATTAACAGAATGTTGTGTTGATCAGCTAAAGATGGTCAAACTTGGCTGATGGTGATTTACAGGAGATTTCACTTCTGTCTTCCTCCAGGCAAATACTTGAAGGATCAAGACAATGTAATATTCCCTCGGTACAGAGCCAAGTGTGACTAGCTGCTTCTAACAAACAGCAGTTATTTTACTGCTATCAGAGCTAAGAGCATTTTTTCCACTGTCAGAGTGAATTGAGTCAGCTACACATTGAGCTCAGTTTGAGAGAGAGATGTTCAAACAATTGACAAAATATCATTTTGTTTCTTTCTCACAGTTCACAATGCACATGTGTCCAGTTTGAACACATTCACCATTCACAGCTCATTGATATTTGCACAATTTTGAAACTGGAATGTCTGAATTCTTGTCCAAAATATGCACTCACGAACTGAAACAGATCTGCCTACAATCACCCACATAACAAGTATCACATAACGAATCACACCCTCACAGAGAATATTAGTGGCTGCCAGAGGGATACATCCCTTTACCAAATAGAAACTGACAAGCATGCATTGATACCTTTGTTCACTCGTTCACTTTGCAGAAACAAGCAAAAACGCATTAATGATGACACATGAATTAACAAGGTAGTTACTTACACATGCACACACACATTACCTTTTGCAGGCACTGTCATGGATAGATTCATAACACTCAGATGTTCGCATGACAGAAAGTGACACACATTCTCTTATTTTCATTGCACATACCAACAGGAATGGGTTGACAACTACACTTTCATATTCAGATATCAGAAAGTATCACGTACAGACGAATAACTGTGCTCAGTGTTCACCTATCAGCAAGTGGCATTACAGATCAATAACCAAACTCAACTGCTGTCAGGTAGAAACTGAAGGTGATACTCTCATTCCCAAAGATAAAAGAAAAACTGACAGGTGCGTTAGGATAGCGAAAATTACATTCAGATGTCGGAAACTGACACGGACAGATAGGTAAGTGCACTCACACTTTTACACAATAGTAACTGTCCTAGAAAGATTAATAAGTGCACTCCCATATTCACAATGCAGAAACTGACAGGTACAAGTTGATAACACTCCCATTTCACAGAACATGAACTGACAGGTACAGTTTGATAACTAAACTCACATTCACACAGCAGAAACTGAGAGGGCAGATTTATAACAACAGTCACATACTTGAATTGTAATAACTGACAGGGACACATTAATAACAACATTTACATGTTCATGTGACAAGAATGGACAGGTACAGGTCGATAAATGAATTTGCATATCCACAATGCAGGAAATGAGAGAGTGAGACTGTGGCTTTAACAGGTTTTTGTCTTTTTGTTCTTGAAGAGCAAATTTAAGGCAGAGACATCGAGCCACGAGAGCAAACAGTTTCATGCCAAATGGGCATCTTTACAGAAAGCTGAAGACTCATCAACAGAAATACTTCGTGTTTCAGTAGGAGACCTTGAGTTTATTGTTTTTGGAGAAATTTAAGAACAAAAATTACAGACTGTTTAGATGAAGCTTACTATCGCAGCCATTCAATTTGCAAATTACATACATGGCAGGGCGAGAGAACCTAATTGCCAAGGTGTTGTTGCGACTTTGATGAAAAAAGATGGAAGCATTACATAGCAGGAAAAAGTGGGCTGTTGTAGTGAGTGTTTGCATGCTTACAGTCAATGAAATGTGTACGTATTGTTTACTAATCGTGTAAGGCTAAGCAATTTTTAAAAATTGGGCCATCTCTGTATATTGATCAGTTCATTTTAAGAGGGGTGGAAGGTTTGATGATATTGTGGCTTGAAGATATTTATTTTGTTCTTTCTTTCTTGTTGAAGAGAGGTTTTATGGCAGAAGTGTCAAGAAGTCTGCACTAGAGTAAACAGTTTGAGGCTCCTTTTAAAGTTGGAACAACAGAAGCAGCCTGAATGGGTGTGGTCAAGCTCTCACAGGATGACATTTTTAGTTTTGGCTTTCAGCAAAATTGTCGGTCTCTTGAAGACAGGAAAGCTATTTTTTTCCCTCTCAGTTACAGTCAGAAGCTGCAGATTCTCTTTCTGCTACTGGAGTCGGATGTGAGACTATATATTTTATCGAATTTGTCTTTTGCCAAGGATGTTTATGGGATATTACTGTATTGGAACAGTTAATTAGGAAGTGATACTGGATCCATTATTCTGTTAAGTATTCCAGTAGAGTTAAGTTATTCAAATTTCTTCTTTATTGCGTTGTATGTTAACTACTGTGGACAGGATAAAATGCTCCTTTTAAAGCTACATAATCATTCTAACTGATAACTGCCCTCATATTCACATAACAGAAACAGACTGATAGATAACTACACTGCCATATGAACACCAGAGAAACATTCATGAACATATTAAGCCAAATTTAGATATTCATAAAGCAGAACATGTCAGGTAAAGATTGACCATGTTTATAACACAGAAACTGACAAGGTGAGATTGATAAAAGCATTCACACAGACTTGTAGTAGAGACTGATTGGGATATACTGTTCATTACACAGACATATTCACTGAGCAGAAACTGACAGGTACAGATTGATAATGCCAGCCAAAATTCACATAACAGAAATGAACATAAAGACATGGATAGCAAAACCCCGATTTACATAGCAGAAACTGTCAGGGACCAATTAGTAAATACACTGTCACATTCGCAGAGCAAACGCTGACAGGGACAGATTGATAACTACAATTACACATTCTCACAGCAGAGACCTTAAGGATAGACTGATAATTACACAAACATAATGACTGTGGAAGAACAGACAGGTACAGATTGATGACTGGACTGCCATATTCGCACATCACAACCTGTGTGGAAAAGTTTAACTAAACTGAGATACTCACAAAACAGAAGCTGACAGGTACATGTTGATAACCACGTTGACATATTCCCAACAGAGAAATGGATAAGGTAATATTGATAAAAGCACTCCCACATTCACATAGCAGAGACTGATACTGGGAGACTGAAAGTTACACAGACAAATTCATTGAGCAGAAAGGAACGGGTACAGATTGATAAAGCCAGTCAAACAGTCTCATAGCAAAGACTGATAGGCACTGCAATAGTCAATACCCTTACACATTCTCACATCAGAGCCATTCTGGGATTGTGATAATTATACTAACGTAATCACTGTGGAAGAATGGACAGGTACAGACTGATGACTACAATCACACATCCAGATGGCAGAAACTGACAGGGACAGATTGTGGGAGAGTAATAATCATTCACCTCCCGAAAGCTCACATGGGCAGATGAAAAACCACACTCACGTTTTACACAGCCAATAACGAGAGGTAAACTCACCCTTAACCAGCCTGAAATTCTGAACAACACTATCTCACAGTGTAAGCAGGGAATCACAGTGATAAAACAAATAACACAAGATTGTCACAATTAAAATTCGCTCAAGTATCCTGTTCAAAATAATCCTTAAATAATAGTGACCAAATAAAGTTCAGAGAAAATCCACATAGGAAAGTTCATAATTTTAAAAATTCTGCTCGAAACTGAAATGCACCAAATAATATCGATTCTAATGTCGTGCAAAGTAAGATTTCAGGAACTGAAATATTGGCAGGAGGCTGCTGACACTGATTGAGGAGTTAAACAGTCAGGGAGTAAAATTCATGTTGTCAGCAGAAAGCAAAAGGCACAAGTTACAGAACATCAGTTTCCTTTAGTCATTGAAGTAATCAGAGTAGAACTCTTCGAGGAGAAAGTGAGGTCTGCAGATGCTGGAGATCAAAGTTGAAACTTTATTGCTGGAACAGCACAGCAGGCCAGGCAGCACCCAGGGAACACTGACAATGATACATACACTGGCAGCTATTCTGAGTAATGTATGAATACTTTGGCTGATACTCATTGGAGATTTGAAGAAGAATAAGGGAAAGGATAACTGAAGGGAGTTTTAGATTAGATTACATTAGTTACAGTGTGGAAACAGGCCCTTCGGCCCAACAAGACCACACCGACCCGCCAAAGCGCAAACCACCCAGACCCATTCCCCTACATTTACCCCTTCACCTAACACTACAGGCAATTTAGTATGGCCAATTCATCTAACCTGCACATAAGCACCCGGAGGAAACCCACGCAGACACGGGGAGTATGTGCAAACTCCACACAGTCAGCTAACCACCGTGCCGCCCACTTAACAAGATTTCCATGCTGCACTATGCTCACCTGTCACCTCAGAGTTGTGTGCTATTGTTGCAGTGTGGATAAAAGTACTATTGTGGTAAAGCAGAATTTATAGGCAAAAATTCATTTCCTCTTCCAGCCAAAGAAAAATACACGAACGAAATAATAGGTGTTCCGAGAATGGTCTGGTCAGTAAAAATCACTGCTTAAAGTGGTGGTGAAGTAAAAGGCACAAATACAATTACTGACCTGTGCTGAATTAGCTGATCTTGATCAGAGTTTGCAGAATAGATGATGGTAAATTTTTCCTTCATCTTCAGAGAGTGTAGAACATGAAACACAAGCAAAAGAGAACATTCTTTAACTCCCATTTTCCTCCATCACGATGCTTAGTGGGCATCACGGTGGCACAGTGCCGCCCACTAAGTTAGACGCCTGAGACCCGGGTTCAATTCCCGCCTCAGGCGACTGACTGTGTGGAGTTTGCACGTTCTCCCCGTGTCTGCGTGGGTTTCCTCCGGGTGCTCCGGTTTCCTCCCACAGTCCAAAGATGTGCAGGTCAGGTGAATTGGCAATGCTAAGTTGCCCATAGCGTTAGGTAAAGGGTAAATGTAGGGGTATGGGTGGGTTGTGCTTCGGCGGGTCGGTGTGGACTTGTTGGGCCGAAGGGCCTGTTTCCACACTGTAATGTAATCTAGCCTAATCTAATTTGTCAAGTAGTTCCATCATTTCCAGGAGTAAAACACACTCCCTGTCGGATTGCAGTGCATTTTCTCACTTGACAACAAATATGATGCCATTTTAAAATGGAAGAGAAAAGAAAACCATTATCAAAAGATGCAGAATACATTACAATTAGAATCTCACACTTTAGAATGAGCTCGGAATTTGATCCCTTCACAAACTTTCGGTTTGTGTTTCCGATGGTATTGCAGATCCTGACAGATCCACATTGAGTCCCACACTAACCAATCAGAGTGATGTTACCGTGCTTAGAATCTAGCCAATCAGGAACTAGACTTTCCCCATCCCTCATTAGCATTGCTGACGTCGTCAGTCTATAAAAGGGAGCTCCGAGCCCGCTATCCCTTATTCTGTGTCTGAGAGTGAGCGGCGCTATGGCTGATGAGAAGAAAGCACAGCAAGCTTCCAAGAAGGGCGCGAAGAAAATCATCAAGAAGGCGCCAGCGAAGGGCGGCAAGAAGAGGAAGCGTTCCAGGAAAGAAAGTTACGCCATCTACATCTACAAAGTGATGAAGCAAGTTCACCCCGACACCGGCATCTCCTCCAAGGCCATGAGCATCATGAACTCGTTCGTCAAAGATATTTTCGAGCGCATCGCGGGGGAGGCTTCCCGCCTGGCCCATTACAACAAGCGCAGCACCATCAGCTCCCGGGAGATCCAGACCGCCGTGCGGCTGCTGCTGCCCGGGGAGCTGGCCAAGCACGCCGTGTCGGAGGGCACAAAGGCGGTGACCAAGTACACCAGCTCCAAGTGAAGGACCGCATTGCGCTGAAACACACACCCACAACCCAAAGGCTCTTTTAAGAGCCACCTACAACTTCCCTGAAATAGCGAGACCATTATGTTTCTGGGTATGTACCATTAATGTCTCTGCGAGGACTTAAGAGAGGTAGTTACAG
>NC_057759.1:6576077-6578349 GCF_004010195.1 Chiloscyllium plagiosum
TAATAATCTGATCAGGGACAGTCAGCACGGCTTTGTGAAGGGTAGGTCATGCCTAATGAATCTTATTGACTTTTTTGACAAAGTGACTAAACAAGTAGATGAGAGTAAACCAGTTGGTGTGGTGTATATGGATTTCAGCAAGGCATTCGATAAGGTTCCTCACAGTAGGCTATTATACAAAATGTGGAGGAATGGAGACATAGCAGTTTGGAACAGTAATTGGCTTGCTGAAAGAAAACAGAGGGTTGTAGTTGATGGAAGATGTTCATCTTGGTGTCCAGTTACTAGCGGTGTACCACAAGGGTTGGTGTTGGGTCCACTGCTGTTCGTCATTTTTATAAATGACCTGGATTAGGGCTTAGAAGGGTGGGTTAGTAAATATCCAGACAACACTAAGATCGGTGGAGTTGTGGATAGTGACGAAGGATGTAGTAGGTTGCAGAGAGACATAGATAGGATGCAGAGCTGGGCTGAGGTGTGGTAAATGGAGTTTAATGTGGACACTTTGGGCGGAGTAATTGGAATGCAAAGTACTGGGCTAATGCTAAGATTCTTGGGAGTGCAGATGAGCAGAGAGATCTCGGTGTCCATGTACACAGATCCCTGAAAGTTGCCATTCACATTGACAGGGTTGTTCAGAAGGCATACAGTGTTTTGGCCTTTATTAATAGAGGGATTGAGTTCTGGAACCAGGATGTTATGCTGCACTGTACAAAGCTCTGGTATGGCCACACTTGGAGTATTGTGTACAGTTCTGGTCACCGCATTATAAAGAAGGATGTGGAAGCTTTGGAAAGGGTGCAGAGGAGATTTACTACGATGTTGCCTGGTATGGAAGGAATGTCTTACGATGAAGGGCTGAGGCCTTGAGGCTGTTCTCGTTAGAGAGAAGAAGAAGGTTGAGACTTAAGAGCCATACAAGATAATCAGAGGGTTAGATAGGCTCTCCCTGTCCACCCTTTTTCCAAGTATGGGAACGGCAAACAGGAGGGGACACAACTTGAAAGTGAGGGGAGATAGGTACAAGACAGATGTCAGAGGTAGTTTCTTTATTCAGAGAGTAGTAAGGGTATGGAATGCATTGCCTGCAACGGTAGTAGATTCGCCGAGTTTAAGTGCATTTAAGTCGTCATTGGACAGGCATATAGACGTACATGGAATAGTGTAGGTGGGATGGGCTTCAGGTTGGTCTGACAGGGCGGCGCAACATCGAGGGCCGAAGGGTCTGTACTGCGCTGTAATGTTCTATGTTTGTGTGTTATGAATGTTATATAAAGCAATGAGTGATAGCTGACCCGGTCCGCGCCTTATTCTCTGTTGTATGTATTCTCATGTATATCCTGTGGTCCCAGCCTGGTGAGAGAGATCATGAGTCATTTTTCAGCTGCTTGTATGTGTCCGCGTTACTCTTTGTTATTCGATCAGTTCAGGAGTTACAAGCCCCGATGGGGCACGAACCTTGAGTTTCACCCCCGGAAAACAAAGTGCCCCCAGTACCAGCCGGCAGGCAAAGTAAACAGTTTCCCTCGCAGTGCGGTTTAACTTTGTTTATTTTACATTTCTAAATTTCCGCACGGGTATTGTCCGGATGCAAAATACACCGAAATAAAACAGCTGCAGAAGTGGCAGAGTAAATGTGGAGTTTTTTTTATCGATCTATGATCGTGTGCAAAAGGGAGGGTAACTTTAAAATATGCTTGAACGATCGTGTTCACTATTAATGCACTAACTCGGGAGAATGTAATCATGTTTTATCAGTATATCGGGGAGCTGTTGAAATGTGAAAGAAATGATTAGTTGCAGAGTGCAGGGTTTGGCGCCTTTTTTGTTTCCGTTTGTGTTTAATGGTCAGAAGGTTCCATTCAGGATCAAAAATGGGCAGGTTCCAGGAGGCGAGGTAAAGGGTTTTAACGTAGAAGTAAATTAGATCGAGTATTCGTGCATTCTTCTGTGTTTAAACTCTCTACTTTTCGGTACATATTGGCGGGCTTTTCAAATTGGAAAGAAGGCGGTTGATGGTTTGGAGCCGGGACTTTCCGCCTTCCTCCCCGTGTCCTCCCCGGATTGGGGAATTGGAACAACATTAGGAGGGGCTGGACAATGGGACCAATCAGAAACGGCCGCCCCCACCATTCCTCCCGAAGGTATAAGAGACCGCGATGTGGGCGGAGTGTAGCATTCTCTCTGAAAGTGTTTGAGAGATTGTGATCATGACTGGAAGAGGAGGAAAGGGCAGTGGGAAAGCTCGCTCCAAGGCGAAGTCTCGGTCGTC
>NC_057759.1:6578608-6582021 GCF_004010195.1 Chiloscyllium plagiosum
GTCCCGTGTCTTTAATTATCGTCTTATAAATGAATCACTCAGTCCCTGTACTTCCCACCCACAGGTGGTTTCACGTTATCTTGAACTACTTCTAGGAAGAGCTGAATTGCCCACTGCCGCGAGTAAGTTTATAATGAGTGGTCGCTGACCCTCCGTGTTTTATTCCCGAATGAGTTCCTGTGTAGGGTCCTTTCCCTGGCCGTAGACAGGGAGCATAATGGAGGCAACAGTCATTTTTCAGCTTCTTCGAGTTGGTCAAGTTGCTGTTTAATACGGGGCCAGTTCTGGAGCTACCAGCCCCTGTGGGGCAAGACCCTGATTTTGATCTCTGGCAAACAAAAGAAGTGAGTCAACATTAGAGTGGTGCTGGAAAAGCACAGCAGGTCAGGCAGCATCCGAGGAGCAGGAAAATCGAAGTTTTGAGCAAAAGGAAAGGCTTTTCAAGCTCCCCTCTAATCTCCAGCATCTGCAATACCCACCACTGCCAAACAGAATTGCCCTATCTTTGCATTCCACGGATAGATTCATTTTACAGTTAAATTTCCATATACTGAGGATGTTGTTTGATTGCACAGTGCTCTGAATGAGACTTTCTGCTGTCGTTTCGAAGGTTTCAAAATGAACGGATATCAAACCAGAACATCTGTCTCACTGCAAGGGTCAGTCAAATAGCGCAGAAACAGATCCTCCAAAATCTTAACAATGATATACTTATCTAAATGTCTTTTCAACATTGTGACTGTCCATATGCATCACCCCCTTTCGAAGTTAATTCCACACAATCTATGCTGTTTTTAAAAAAACTTACTTTTTAAGGTAAAAAGATTTTAAAAGTATCTCATAGCCTTGCAGTCTCTTACCATAGAAAAAGACACTATTCTCCTTACCTTTCGCCCTCATGATTGTCAAAACTCTATCACCCATCAAGATCTTAGGCTCCAGAGAACAGAAGTCCCAGCCTAATACGATGGAATCTTCCATTCCCATCAACATCCTAGTAAACCTTTTCTGAACTCTTTCCAGCTCAACACTATACTTTTCTGATCATCCTGTTATCAACTTAATGCAGTAATTCAGAAGAGGACTCATCAACATCCTATGCAACCTCAATATGACCTTTCAACTCCTGTACTCAAAAGTCTGAGCAATGAAGGCAAGCACGCTAGATGTTTTCTTCACCACACTGTCTACATGTGAAGCAAACTTCAAAAATATGCAGCTGGCCAACTGGGTCTCTCTGTTCAACAGCATTACCCAAGGCCCTGCTTGTAATTGTATAAGGCCTACCCTTGTTTGTTTTGTAAATATGCAATGTCTCTGTAACTCCATCTGCCATTCCTCACACCATTGACTGATTTAATCAAGATTTGTTTCCAATCTGAGATAGCTTTCACAGTCCACTATACCACCAATTTTGATGACATCTGCAAAATTACTAACCATGCCTTCTGTATTTTCATCTAAATCATTTTCAGAAAAAACAAACAAGTGGACCCAGCACCGATTGGGGTGGAACATCATTGGTACCTTGCATCCAGTCTAATAAACAACTGTCCACCTCCTCTCTATCTTCTGCTGTTGTGCCAATTGAATATAAAATTGGCACGCTCAACCTGAATCCCATGTAATCTAACCTTGCTATTTAGTCTATCATGCAGAAACTTGTAAAAGGCTTCACCAAAGTTCAAGTCAATAATGTTTACCAATGTCCCCTCAATCTTCTTGGATACTCCCTCAACAATCTCAATCAACTTTGGGAAATATAATTTCCTTCTACAAAACAATCCTGACAATTCATAATTATTCCTTGCCCTCTCCTATCACTCCTCCCGAAACTGTACATTTGAATCCTATCTTTCAGAATCACCTCCAACAATGCACCCATCACACAAGTCAGACTCGCAGGTCTATACTTCCCAGGCTTCTTCTGACATCCGATCTTAAAATAATGGCAAAATATTACCCGATAACTGATCATCCAGCACATCACCGTAGTTACAGATGATACAAATATTTCTGCAAGGGGCACCACAATATCCTTCTTAATTCACACAATGTCCTGGGATACACTAGATCAGGAATCTGAGGTTATCCAACTTTGTTTTCAAAGACCTCCAGCATTTCCTCTTGTGTACTGTGAACTCTTTTCAAAACATCAATATTCATTTTACTGCGTTTGCCTGCTTCCCAGTAAAAAATGATGTGAAATTTCATTTTCTGCCTCTCACATCTTCTGAAATTCAAACAGAACTGCAGAGGTGAACTGGATCTGCTGGTAACAAAATGGCCCATGTCTGCTCCTACAAAATGGCTGACAAATGTCTGCCCTTAGTACATTGTCATTAATGGCTGTGAGTAATCTATTTTGACCAGGGCACTTCTGAAAACTTACTAACTTTCACACACAGGCATAAATGTTTTGGTTCCATGTATCTCTGCTGGAAGTCTTTGAAAACAGATCTAAGACTAACTAACCAGAACAGAAAGCATTCTTACAAATCTTATAGCAACTAGTCAAAACTAAATGTCTTTGGTATTTTTAACACACATAATTAGGACAATGGGAAATATAAGAGGAAAATCAGAATTTCATAAAGAAAGCACATGAGATGCAATGAATAACAGAATTCAAACTGACTCACAGATAAAGCCAGCCTAAGAGGCCTGAAGCAATTAACTTTGGAATATGAATGAGGAGGATGCATAGAAAGATGGCAAGGATGAGTGATTATAATGTCTGTTCAATACCATGAGGTCATGGGAAGCTGAGGCCTGTTAAAGGAATGCCTGTCATTGATTCGATGTCTTATAGGTTTGAGTTTACGAAGTATGAAGGTGGATCAAAGTGATCAGGTTGTATGCGATTGTTATCAGCAAATTTATAAAATACTGCTTTACGTTATAAATTCAGAGTGTGTCATGATCTCCCTTTCAGGGCTGGTCTCTGGAGAGGATCCTTTGTCCCTGCTTTAACTGGGTTTTGCATGAATAAACCTCCACTTGCCTGAGTTCTGCCTGCCTGCTGAGTTTGCATTCCCTTTCAGGGGAAAAGGCTCCAACAACAACAACAACTACCTCTTTGATCTTTAAGGTACCCTACTCTCTTTCTCTCCCTCATTGTTAACTTGCTTTGAATGATCTTGTAGAATCTCATTGAATTATGCTTAACCTTATCTGCCAAGACTATCTGGTTCCCCCTCTTTGATTTCCTAATCTCCCTTTCAAGAATGCCCTTTCTATTTGCATAATGTTCAAGAGATGCTTTTCACCCCAGTTGTCTATGTCTAATTTATGATTTATTTGTACTTGCAAATAAAACATTGACTTTGCTGCTCCTCTAATGCTGTGCTTTTCCAGTTTCATTTTTATCAACTCTGACTGTCCTTACTAAAAACCTTACATTTATCCACATT
>NC_057759.1:6582530-6583647 GCF_004010195.1 Chiloscyllium plagiosum
GATCTATTTATTCCCTCTACGTGTTTTCTTTCAGTCAAGCAGTTTTTTAAATCCATCTCAACACCATGTTCGTAATTTTGTTCTTTGTGAGATTTTGTCAAAAGGAACATCCGAATGATGCCATCTGCTTATCACCTCTACTCCAGCAGATTTGCCAAGCTGAGAACATAGAACATTATGACACAGGAACAGGCATTTCGAATCCATGCTGACTTTGTTTGGTCCCAATCTTTTTTTTCCTGCAGACACTCTGCAAGTATTTTTTTCCTGCAGGCGGAGTGGCCTATAATTCCCAGATTATGTCTAACTTGCTTTTCAAATAGATTGGTCACATTAGCTAACTCACAATCTGTGGAAAATATTGCAATGTCTATGGAATCTTGGAACATGACCATTCTCTATTTCTGTGACCACTATGTTAAGTACTCTGGGATGTGGATGACCAGGCCCTGCTGTTTCCCAGCTTGAATCTTATCCATTGTCCCAACACAATTTTCCAAACAATACTGATTTGTTTCAGTTTTTCCCTCTCACTGAACTCTGTGTTCCCCAACATTCCTGGTGCATCATTTGTGTCATTCTTTGTGATCAGCGAACAACAGTTACATATTTGAATAGTATCCATTTTTGCTCCCTAATATGGACTGCCTCTTTTTGATCGTAAGAGACCTATCTTTGTGGTCACCAACCCATGTTTTTTTCCATTTCCCCTTTACATTTTTATCAGTACTTTAACAGTTAGTTTATTTTTCAAAATATCTGCAAGCTTACTCCAGTCCTCATTTTCTCTTTCTTAATCAATGTCTTTTATCTTATTGTTTGCTGAATTCTAAATTGTGGCGAAAGTGAGAACTGCAGATGTTGGAGATCAAAGTCAAGATTAGAGTGGTGCTGGAAAAGCGCAGCAGGTCAGGCAGCATCCGAGGAGCAGGAAAATCAACGTTTCGGGCAAAAGCCTTTAATCAGGAATGAGACTGGGAGCCTCCAGGGTGGAGAGATAAATGGGAGCGGGGTGGGGCTGGGGAGAAGGTAGTTAAGAGTTTAATAGATGGTTGGACGTGGGGATGAAGGTGATGGGTCAGAGAGGAGGGTGGAGTGGATAGATGTGAAGGAGGAT
>NC_057759.1:6583953-6590236 GCF_004010195.1 Chiloscyllium plagiosum
TGTAGGGAGACATCACCTTGATAGAGGGCAAGTTTCTCTCTAAGCCACACACCAAATATCCCATTTACTTCACTGTCGCTCGATCAAGACTCTGGAATTCCCTGCTCATGGCATTGTGGGCACCGTGCCGCCTAACAGTTCTTCCTTCAACAGTTAGTGTTTTATTTTGGAAGCTGAATATTGAACTGTGTAATCATTCTATATTTGGAGCTGTGCATATGTTGGTTAGTTATCTTTCATCTAAGTAAATTGTTTCAGAATTTCGCAAACAGAAAAAGATTGGGAGGAGATCAGTGTTGCTTTGTAATCAGTCCTTGCTTTGTTTAAAAACAGAAGTATCATGATCATGACCTGAATGTTGTGTTGATCAGTTGATGTCTTTCTACTCAGAAATGATATCTCTTTTCTTCCTCCAGGCAAATGTTTGATGGACCAAGGTGGTGTAATATTTCCTCAGTACAAAGCCAAGTATGACCATATGCTTCTACCAAACAGCAGCTATGTTACAGTTGTCAGGCTGATGAACATCCTTTCCACAGTCAGGGTGGATTGAGTCAGACACGCATTGAGCTCAATTTCCAGAAGTATGCATTCAATCCAAGAATCAGACACAACTGATGAAATATTTTTAAAAATTTCTCTTTATACTCAATACTCAAAAGCTCAGTTCCAATAAATTCCATTATGCATAGCTAATTATCATTTGCAACATCAGAAGAGGGATAGGTTGTATCCTCATATGAAATATACATTCAGGAATTACTTTAGTCCACATATAGTAAAGGCAATTTAAAGTTACAATCAAGGTGAACAAACAAGTCATGCTGTTACATTGTTACAACAGGAATAGATGAAGAAGATATTGAGTGCAGATGCAGAAGGAAACTTTGATATTTTCAGTAACTGAGAAAGTCAAAATTACATTTTTGATAAATCATTAGATTAGATTACTTCCAATGTGGAAACAGGCCCTTCGGCCCAACAAGTCCACACCGACCTGCCGAAGCGCACCCACCCAGACCCATTCCCCTACACCTAACACTACGGGCAATTTAGCATGGCCAATTCACCTAACCTGCACATTTCTTTTGGTCTGTGGGAGGAAACTGGAGCACCCGGAGGAAACCCACAGAGACACGGGAAGAATGTGCAAACTCCACACAGCCTGAGGCGAGAATTGAACCCGGGTCTCTGGCGCTGTGCGGCAGCAGTGCTAACCACTGTGCCATCGTGCCACCCATAACCACTGTGTCACCGTGCTGCCCACAACCACTGTGCCACCGTGCTGCCCACCTGGAAAAGACACAATTAAACTATGTAAATTCCAAATGAATCTCTGGGCCAAAGCCTGATGTCGAGAAAGTGCTCATCACGTGTGTACACAACCACCATCTCCATCCCACCCCCATATGTGTGCTTGCACGCGCACACACACCATTCTATCTCACACAGAGCTACTGACTGATTTACAATAGTTGCAAATTCGTACACCATCCTGAAATCCAAATTACTACATCTAACAGTGATGAAGATCCATATACACCAGAACAACAGAAAACGTTTCATCAAACTGCTTTCTACTCTCAGATCTCAAGTCAAAGAGATTGACAGGACAGAATACGTCTATTCCAATGATTAAGTCTGCACTGATCAAAAACAGTCTATAACAACACAGTTGATTGAAAGGGATTAGAATTGTTAACTCAATGAGTATTCCATTTCCATAGATCTTTCATGGGAGCAGAGAAGTTGACATCCCCATCTGTGTCATGACGCCATTTCATCATTTTGTAGGAGTTTTATTTCAGTCCAGGAAGAAAGTTTTTGTGTGTCTTTCAAAATTTGTTTCAAGAAATCTATGAAGAACCCTGCATTCATCTTGACTATCTCTTCCTTAAACTACAAAAAAAAAATCAAGGAATCAGGATATGGTTTTGTCAATGAGTCAATGGAATCAGATCGTTACTATTTAAAACAGTGCAGAAGGAAAGAAAAAGCTAGAATTGATAGGTTTGTCAAGCTGCTCCTTTATTTTAATCACCAAGAGTTGCTTGTTCAGTAAATTGAATTTGACTGTTTAAATATTCTTCACCGATAGTGGAAAATAAAAGATCTTTTGTTTTCCCTCACCCTACCAGAGAGCAACAAGAATACTGCTAATGGTTTGCACCCAGATCCTGTCCAGATTGGTAAATAAAATAGAATTGGCCAATTCTCTTTTCTGCACAAGGAGCATTGTCTTCAGTCAGCTGCAATGCAGTTGAAATGTTCACTTAGTTGCAAATTGATTTGGTTAATACTGATCATTAATTCATTGGTAAAATATGCCACAATGCAAAATTGATAGCTTCCTGAAAACCAGATCTTGATATTCCCAGTGTTCCTGGTTAGACTCTGCACTATAGGAATTACAAAAGTCTATTGCTTTTCTCCCCTTGATTCTGAAGAAAAGCACGGATGTTTTTCTGCTGTAATGTGTTGCATGTTCACCTGTCCATGAATCTTATAGGCTCTAACACTAAAGAATATAGGCTGTAGACATTATCCAACTACATGTACAAGGGTAAATATTAGCAGATATAGAAACACATCCACTTTCACTGACGGGAGCTGACTCGAGGAAATGGATAAAACCTCATTTGTGTCAAATAGCAGAAGTTTAAACAATTTTTAAAAAGTGACATGTTTCAATTTAGACGACACTCAACCACTGTGAAATACAATAACCAAGAATAAGCACCATATTGGTATCAAGGATCAGAGACTGATCAATTGAATTCAGTTCTCACTCTTGGCCTGGTGCTGATGCAAACACATTTTATCCACACTCACATTCAAAGGGAAAAAAGAATGAAATTGAGGCCCAGGTATGTCCAAATATGGACAGTTATAAATTGACTCACCAAGCCATTAATCGCTTCAGTTAGCGTTAGATGTTACATTTTACAGTGTCCAGCAGCAACTAATAAAGACTCCTGCATACACAAAATGTTAAAAAGTCTGAAAACAATAACATTCAGATTCATGGCAAAAGGTAAACATTGAACCAACATTAATCCCTCAAACACAAACAAAACATTAATGAAGCAAAAATTGACAGGGACTGTTAAAAAGTAAATTTTCATATTCACATAGCAGAATCTGGCAAACTTAGATTGACAATTACCCAAACACATTCAGTATTGAGTACAGTTGTTGGGAGGTGACCTTGTAGCTGTACATGACATTGGTTAGGCCACTGTTGGAATATTGCATGCAATTCTGCTCTCCTTCCTATAGGAATGATATTGTGAATCTTGAAAGGGTTCAGAAAAGATTTACAAGGATGTTGCCAGTTTTGGAGGGTTTGAGCTATTGGGAGAGGTTGAATAGGCTAGGGTTATTTTCCCTGGAGCATCAGAGGCTGAGGGGTGACATTATAGAGGTTTATAACATCATGAGGGGCGTGGATCAGATAAATAGACAAAGTCTTTTCCCTGGGGTGGGGGAGTCTAGAACTAGAGGGCATAGGTTTAGGGTGAGAGGGAAAAAAATATAGAAGAGACCTAAGGGGCACATTTTCATGCAGAGGGTGGTACTTGTATGGAATGACCTGCCAGGAGGAAGTGGTGGAGGCTAGTACAATTGCAGCATTTAAAAGGCATCGAGATGGGTGTATGAATAGGAAGTATTTGGAGGGATATGGGCTGGGTGCTGCCAGGTGGGACTAGATTTGGTTGGCATATCTAGTTGGCATGGATAAGTTGGACCAAAGGGTCTGTTTCAGTGCTGTACATCTCTATGACATTCACCAAGCAGATTTCCTCGGATGGCTAAGGGAATTCAGCATGTCCATAAAGACTCTTGCAAACTTTTACAGATGCACCACAGAAAGCATCCTATTTGGATGTGTCACAGCGTAGTATGGCTTCTGTTCTGCCAAAGACCACAAGAAACTACAGAGAGTTGCGACTCAGCCCAGTCCATCACTGAAAGCAGCCTTCCATCCAAAGGTTCCAATTCCAATTCCCCCTGTCTCGGGAAAGCAACCAACAACATGGAAGACACATTCAACCCCAGTTAAACGCTCCTCCACCCTGGTCTGTCAGGTAGAAAATACTGAAGTTTGAATACACCATCCAACAGATTCAACAACTGCTTCTCAGCTACTATTAGACTTTTGAATGGATCTCTAAATTTTGATGCTATTCTCTGTCAGTACCTTTTCTGCAGCTTTAACACTGTATTCTGGATTCTGTTCTGTTACCTTGGTGGACTTTGGATGAGATAATCTGTAAGGTGCACAAAACAATACTTTTCAATTTATCTTAGGATACCCCATCCTATGAGACACCTAATCAATGATGGGCATCCATTGGACAGTTCCAGGTTTACATAATCTCAAGATGATTAGCAGATACTGTAATTGCTCGGCCTTGGGATCTTTCTATGTATCCTATTTGTTCACATTCCAGAGTTACTTGCTATACTGCTTCGGGTTTCTGTCAGTCTAGCTTATCTTGAGGGACATCCTGAATGCTATTATTCATTGTATTTAATTTTAATCAAATTCTATCACACTTACATGTGATAGATGCCCCAAAGTCCTTATTATATATGAAAAAAAACAGAAAACAGTAATTGTGCATTACTTATTATAAATTTGTAATTTTAATTTCTCTTATAAAGTTAGTTAAAATGTGTAAAGTCACACAGTTAAGAAACTGAGTAGTATAAGATAACTTTAGCTGTTGCCCCCTCAGTTGTTTTAGGGGATTAATGGGCTGTATCAAACATCTGGTGCCTGTTCATTTACTGGCACAATTCCCTTTCATTTAATGTGGCTGGAGTTACTCGTTTCTCAGACCTTAGGTCTGCTGGTCAGAACTGTTTCGAATGGGTCCTTTTTACTGTCCTCTGCGTGGCTTGTTCAATGGTATCATCATGTCTTACTGTTTGTGAACAGGTTGATGTGCTTAGTTTCTGCCATTGTCTCTCATGTCCTGCTGTTTAATTCTACTTTCCATTTATCAGCCAATTTGTGTTAACACATATGGGCCACTCTATTCTGGGAGGTTACAGTCCACCCTGACAGCCTTTGACAAAGTTGCATATAAAAGACTGGTCTAAGATTGGCTCTTGGAGTCTTAAGCAAACTGGATTTGAAATTAGCTTGCAGACAGGATGCAAAGTGTGATGGTGATGGGTTGTGTTTGTGATGGGAAGCCTGTGACCAGCGGTGTCCCACAGAGATCAGTGCCGGTACACTTGCTGTTCATTACCTACATTAACGACTTTGATGGGAATGTAGAATGTATAATTATTATATTTATAGATGAGATTTTAGTGTGGAAGTGCAAAATATGTTGGTGCAGGCTTGGAGGGCAAAGGGCATGTGACTGTGCTGTACTGTTCTTTCTTCTTCGACATGAAAATTGACAGCCCTGTTGACAGTGAGGGGGATGGTCTCAGGCTACAGTATGAGTACCACCGGCAGAACAATGGCTCTGATATTCCTGATAAGTGTGAGATAATGCATTTTAGGAGGTCTAACAGGGGAAAGAATTACACAATGAAGGGTAAGTCCCTAGGGAGTACTGAGGAACAAAGGGACCTTGGTATACAAGTCTAGAAAGAAATTGGTGGAGACTGGTACAATTACACCATTTAAAAGGCACCTGGATGGATACAAGAACAGGAAGAGTTTAGAGGGATATGGGCCATGTGCTGGCAAATGAGACTGGATTAGTTCAGGATATCTGGTTGGCATGGATGAGTCCAGCCAAAGTATCTGTTTCTGTGCTGTATAAACCTATGACTGTATGGCTGTGAATAATAACATTTATTGGAAATGGGGTGATGTGCATGGAGAATGGAGAGAGATAAAAAATTGTAATTCCTTGATGGTATTTGACTCTTTGTTTGAAACGTTTCTTCTGGAAATTGAGCTCAATGTCCATCTAATTCAAACTGCTCTGTGACTGTGGAAAGGAAGTTCTTTAGTCTGACAACAGTAACCTACCTGCTGTTTGTTAGATGGAACGGATCACACTTGACTTTGCCCCGAGGGAATATGTCGTGATCCTTTCAAAAATCTTTTTTATATATCAAATCAGTGTGTATACACAATGGAGAACAGCCTGAGTAGTCAACATTAAGATTAGATTAGATTACTTTACAGTGTGGAAACAGGCCCTTCGGCCCAACAAGTCCACACCGACCCGCCGAAGCGTAACCCACCCATACCCCTACATTTACCCCTTACCTAACACTACGGGCAATTTAGCATGGCCAATTCACCTGA
>NC_057759.1:6590366-6597214 GCF_004010195.1 Chiloscyllium plagiosum
ATGAAAAACAAACACAATCTCCAGACAAAGAGCAGCTCAGTGCAGCAATGGAATCCGATCCGTGGTTCTGTTTTAATTTGCTGGCTTATCCTAACGAATATGCAATGAATGTGACATTGATCAATATTGCCAGACTCGCTTCACATTGATTAACAGGTGGTGTCTCTCTATCTCCCTCCAGACAAATACCTGAGGGACTAAGACACTGTAATACTTCCTCGGTTCAAAGGGAAGTATCACCAGCTGCCTCGAGCAAACAGCAGGTATGTAGCCCATTGACATTTACACCAGTTTTGAAGATAAATAAACTGAATCCTCGTCCAAAATAGACACACAGGAACAGCATTAAAATCTGCATTTAATAAGAACATTTTCAAAGTTACAATGAAGATAAACAAATAGATTATACTGTTACATGGTTTCAACAACCATCCGTGAGGTAGATGCTAAGTACAGAGATGGAGGGAAACTGTGTTCATCAGCAGTTTCTCTCTTTCCATTCTCAGTGCAAATCAGCCCCATTTCCAATAAGTGTTATTATTCACAGCCATCGCGTCATAGAGATGTACAGCATGGAAACAGACCCTTTGGTCCAATTCGTCCATGCCGTTCAGATATACTAACCCAATCTAGTCCCATTTCCCAGCACATGGCCCGTATCCCTCAAAACCCTTCCTATTCACATACCCATTCAGGTGCCTTTTAAATATTGTAGTTGTACCAGCCTCCACCACTTATCCATGCTGCTCATGATTTTATGAACCTCTATAAAGGTCCCTCTCCAGGGAAAACAGCTCCAGCCTATTCAGCTTAGATTAGTTTAGTTACAGTGTGGAAACAGGTCCTTCAGCCCAACAAGTCCACACTGACCCGCCGAAGCGCAACCCACTCAGACCCATTCTGCTACATTTATCCCTTCACCTAACACTACAGGCAATTTTAGTTTGGCCAATTCACCTAACCTGCACATTTTTGGACTGTGGGAGGAAACCGGAGCACCCAGAGGAAACCCACGCAGGCACAGGGAGAATGTGCAAACTCCACACAGTCAGTCGCCTGAGGCGGGAATTGAACCCAGGTCTCTGGCACTGTGAGGCAGCAGCGCGAGCCACCATTCTCCTGCTAACTCAAATCGTCCAGCACATTTACATGGAGTTTATCTGTGACTGAGAAGGACAGCATCAATCTTTTACTGAATCGTCATCACTGACAGAGATGACAATTAAATAATGTGATTTCCAAACAAAGTCTCACTCCTAAAAGACCTCCTAGTGGTAGCTCATGCGCTACTCACAACACCTCCCTGTATAACCCACTGGCGATACAACTTCATAAACTTCTGCCCATTTCTCATCAGCCTGAATATGTGATGGTCTCCATTTCCTCATTAAGACATCATTTTTAAGATAATAATACGCAGGGATATATTCAGATTCTTTTTCTGTGTTGGCCTTTTGGTACAATTGCTTTAAATGTTCATCTTTCTGCTGTAACGTGCTTAATTTATCTCAGTTTTGTCTTCCCAGTTTGTTTCAACCATCTGATCAAACACGGTCTCTGCTAATTTCACTTCAACTTTTTTATCTGTACTCTTTGATCTCTCCTGTTTCAAAAACTGGTGACTTTGTCACCACACAGTCAGGAAAAATCCCAGGATATATGTCCAGCAATAATTCAGTTGCCAGAGTTTTCACTGGCTGTTGTGGTTCTGTTCGCCGAGCTGGGAAATTGTGTTGCAGACGTTTCATCCCCTGTCCAGGTGACATCCTCCGTGCTTGGGAGCCTCCTGTGAAGTGCTTCTGTGATCTTTTCTCTGGCATTTATAGTGGTTTGAATCTGCCGCTTCCGGTTGTCAGTTCCAGCTGTCCGCTGCAGTGACCGGTATATTGGCTCCAGGTTGATGTGCTTGATGACTCTCGACTCCAATCTGTGTCCGTCTGTTTCTGGGATTTATTTTTGTAAACTGTATTTCACAGTCTTAACATGTCAGTACGCTACTGGTCTGCAACTCAAACCTTCTGAAGTGTACCTTGTTGCTTTACTCTGTTGGTGTCAATTTTGAAAGTACCAGGTAGCACTTTGGACAGACTCAGGTAGGCCTCACTATCCTCCACTCCCATACCCTATGAATATCAGCTTCTGCAAATTGAAGCTGAGTTTGTATTTATAACTGCAGCATTTTGATAACGGATAATACTTTGTACATTGCAGATATTGTCAGTAACAATGTCACTGCTGATGTGCCATTGTTTGTGCCAGTTTCTAGCTAATCAATAGTTGCATTATATTCAAAGTTTGGGAGAAGATTTGTAGCTTGGGTGCTCATTTTTGTGGTTCTGTTCGCCTCGGCGAACAGAACCACAACAACGAGCACTCGAGCTACAAATCTTCTCCCAAACTTTGATCACCTACGGGCGAGAGATGCTAAGACAAGCCAGGAAATGGGAATCCTGTGTCAACCGCCTAAGCGCCACAAACGAACTCGGCGAACAGAACCACAACAGTTGCATTATATCTTTACAATTTATTGCTTTGCAAGTGACTCAGTATTTCATTCTGTAACTGCCAGTTTGTGGTTTCTAATCTTATATTTACTCAGTTTCAGTCAATCACTGGCATGATAGAGAGCAAATATCTCAACATCTCTGTGAATATGCCAGTTTCTGGTCTGTAAATGTGATTGATTAAACTATCACATTTACAGACCAGAAACTGTCATATTCACACAGTAGAAACCAACAGGTATAGGGTGATAACTTCATTCAAGTATGTACATAGCAGAATCTTACTGGGAGAGGATGATACCTGTACTCACATATTCACATAGCAGAAGCTTAGAGCTGCAGATTGATACATAGGCTCTCATTGTAAGTGTGAAATGATTGGGTATATTCTCATTGGAGTTTTGAAGAACAATGTATGACCTTTAGAGCAAAAAAAAACGATCTGACGGGAGTTGACAGAGTTGATGCTGGGAGGATGGCACTGCTCATGAGAGAATCTAGAGTAAGGGATACAGTTTTGAACAGGAAGCCTTCTATTCCACAGTTAGGGTTGGGTTATCAGCTTAATATATGCTAATGCACCCATATATCTATTTTTGATACATAAGGGAGTCTTTGATTATCGGCACTAAACATCAAAATGAGATGAAGGCCCTAGCTAAAGCCTTTGTGATCTGTTCTCCTAACAGAGTACACACAGGCAGATAGAAATGTCACAGAGTTCTCATGCTGCTTATGGTGTTCTGCTTTGAGATATTTAAAGTGACCCAAGATAGAAAGAAATTAACGAGGAGAAAGTGAGGTCTGCAGATGCTGGAGATCAGAGCTGGAAATGTGTTGCTGGAAAAGCACAGCAGGTCAGGCAGCATCCAGGGAACAGGAGAATCGACGTTTCGGGCATAAGCCCTTCCCCGAAACGTCGATTCTCCTGTTCCTGAATGCTGCCTGACCTGCTGCGCTTTTCCAGGAACACATTTCCAGAAAGAAATTAACAACTACAGCATATACACTGTATCTGCATGACAGGATTTGGAGGCAGCACTCATCATACACTTTATTTGTAACTTAGTGAAAAAAAAATTAACCATCCATTTCATCAGAAACTTTGAAATGTTGAGATATTTGCTCTCTGACATGCCAGTGATTGACTGAAACTGAGTAAATATAAGATTAGAAACAACAAACTGGCAGTTACAGAATGAAATACGATGTGCTGGAAAAGCACAGCATGTCAGGCAGCATCCGAGGAGCAGGAGAATCGATGTTTCAAGCATAAACCCTTCATCTCAACGTTTTAGGTATAAGCCCAGCATCTGCAATCCTCACTTTCTCATGGGGGCACAGATTGGAGGAATATTTCTAAGCGGCTGGCAAATAGTGTAACGTTTTACCACATACAACAGTGTTTGATGGTTACAGAATAAAAGCTGTCTTGAAGTAACACTAATTGACTATTACACAGAGGACCAGAGCCTCAGTGGACAGATGTTGAGTTAATGCCAAATGTGTAAATTAGGACTCGACAAAGTTAAAGTGACACATATATATATAGTATGTTAACAGTTGCTGGTTAACTGATTCGCATATGACTGAGAAATGTTATAACTCCCGACATGAAACTGCAAGACGTCTAAATGGAAAGTGCAGCAACGTGGTTCAGTTACACTGCAGGTACTTGCAAAGCACACAGTTATCGATAGGTCTCTGGACCCACAGTTATCCGTCAAGGTCTCAGAAATATATTGCATCAACCCCAAGTGTAGAAAACACTCACAGTCAGGTTCCAGTGGTTTGTGAAACTTGACAACAAATGTAATCACAATTTCAAATGGATAAGAGTTTTTTTTCACACAGTGACAAGTTCTGTGTTAATTTCAGCCTACACAGAGGAACAGAAACAGACATGTGGAACTAGAAACACATCATCACAACAACGAGCAAAAGGAAACCGAGCCAATTTTTTTATTTATTTCAAAAATATACTTTATTCATAAAATAATTTGATGGTCTGTACAGTTGGTCATGCCATACATATGTAAACATGTACATACAGAGATCAGAATTTATCATTTTTATACAGGTCTGTACATTTTTCAATCATATGTCCATATGATTAGCTGAGGCGTCAGCAGAGCCCAAATGACTGCCCCTGTTCTTCGTTAGGCAGGCAGATGTTACACAGTGGTCTTTCCCCACCGCGCCTTGGCGGCAGCTGCCCCAAGCTTCAGCGCGTCCCTCAACACGTAGTCCTGGACCATGGAATGTGCCAGTCTGCAGCACTCAGTTGGGGTCAACTCCTTCAGCTGGAGGATCAGCAGGTTTCCGACCACCCAGAGAGCGTCCTTCACCGAGTTGATGATCCTCCAGGCACAGTTGATGTTCGTCTCGGTGTGCGTCCCGGGGAACAGACCGTAGAGCACGGAGTCCCGCGTCACGGCGCTGCTCGGGACGAACCTCGACGAACACCACTGCATTCCTCTCCAGACTTCCTCTGCATAGGCACATTCCAGAAGGAGGTGTGTGACAGTCTCGTCCCCCCGGCAGCTGCTTCGAGGGCAGCGTGCGGTGCGGCTGAGAGCACCTTCAGGTGGTCGGTCCTGACGGTGAAAGGGATCGAGGATTGGTCGGCCCAGTTCCCGAAGAGCATGGCCTCGCTCTTGCCTTGGTTTACCTTGGCCCCCGAGGCCCGCTCGAACTGGTCACAAATGCACATGAGTCTGCACACGGACAGCGGATCCAAGCAGAAAACGGCAACATCATCCATTAACAGGGAGGCCTTAACCTGCAGGCCCACGCTGCCAGGAATAGTCACCCCTCTCAGACTCACATCCTTCCTGATGGAGTCGGCAAATGGCTCTATGCAGCACACAAACAAGGCAGGAGAGAGGGGGCAGCCCTGCCTGACTCCAGATCTGACTGGGAAGCTATCTGATTCCCACCCGTTGATTGAGACTGCACTGACAATGTTGGTGTAGAGCAGTCTGATCCAATTGCAGATTCCCTCCCCAAAGCCCATTTTGGAGAGAACATCTCTCATATACCTGTGTGATATCCTGTCAAAGGCTTTCTCCTGGTCCAGGCTGATCAGGTAGGTGTCCAATACTCTGTCCTGCACGTAGGCGATCGTGTCTCTGAGGAGTGCGAGACTCTCAGCGATCTTCCTGCCCGGCACAGCACAGTGAAAAGTTCTGTGTTAATTCCAGCCTATACAGAGGAACAGAACAGACATGCGGAGCTAGAAACACATCATCACAACAACAAGCAAAAGGAAACCGAGCCAATACTACAGTCACTTTCTGTGTCACAGACACAAAACAAATTTCCCTCAGTCAGACTGACAGGAACAGAATCACCATCCACTTCACATTTCATTGTAGTTTATGACAGATCCACATTGGATCCCACACTAACCAATCAGAGATACTCAATGTTGGGGAATGATTCTGTGTAAACTACCCAATCAGAAACCAGGCTTTCCCCCATCCCTCATTAGCATTGATGACGTTTTCATGCTATAAAAAGGGAGCTCCGAGCCCGCTTTCCCTTATTCTGTGTCTGAGAGTGAGCGGCGCTATGGCTGATGAGAAGAAAGCACAGCAAGCCTCCAAGAAGGGCGCGAAGAAAATCATCAAGAAGGCGCCAGTGAAGGGCGGTAAGAAGAGGAAGCGGACCAGGAGAGAAAGTTACGCCTGCGGCTGCTGCTGCCCGGGGAGCTGGCCAAGCACGCCGTGTCGGAGGGCACAAAGGCGGTGACTAAATACACCAGCTCCAAGTGAAGGACCGCATCGCACTGAAACACACACATCCACAATCCAAAGGCTCTTATAAGAGCCACCCACCATTTCCTTGAGACAGCTGAACCATTTCTTTGAGTTTGTTTTAGTTTGCGTGTGATTCTTGATAAGGCATTTTAACTTGTGCCACATGTTTTTATGTTAATAAGTGCTTTGCAAATTATTCGGGAGTGGGGTGGAGAGAGCAGATCAGGCGCCAGTGAGTCATTTTTCATCTTGCTGCTTCACCCCTGGCAGACAAATGCCCACGTCTTTCCGTCCCACGATTGATGCATTTACTTATGATTTACTTTACATTTCCAATGCGCGGGTTTGATCCGATTTTTCGCAATGCAAAATAAAGCTTCCTGCTGTTGGTGAGAGACTTTCAAACCGAACCGAGAGAACACCAACACAGCTACCAGGCTGAAACGTGGAGTTTTTGCTGAATCCGATCGAGAGCGATGAGGGAGGACAGGTTTAAAATATTGTCTTAAAAAACAATGTTCGCAATCGATGTTGAGCCGGAAGAATGATGTATGCTGCTTCATCAGCATATCGGGGTGGTATT
>NC_057759.1:6597714-6599198 GCF_004010195.1 Chiloscyllium plagiosum
CTTTTAAGATGTTTCAATCGGCGGTTTTTCGATGGATTCACGGCGGGTACAGGTTCGGTTGCTCATCCAGAGAGAGCAGGAAGCGATAGGAGACATTAGTACTGTATTTCGATCGGAAGTGAGTTAAAAACAAAAACGGAAGGCGGCAGCAGCAGTTAATTTGCAACTAATGAGATCTTCATTCAGGGATTGCGGAAATATAGTGATTTAGAAGAGTGATTTTCACATCAAATTTGGTGTTGGGTTAGATATTTCTGGGAAAAAAAACATCTCCTCATTGACTTCCTTTGCGATAACATGGCTTGTGGTGAGATGGAGGCAGGAGGGAAATGGCGCCAAGAGATCAACAGCTAATTTTCAAATTTGAAAATGCCCGCCATCACGTATAAAAGAGGAGGAGGTTATAGAGTGGAGAATGCATGTACACGTTGATTGGTTTTTCGATTATGAAACTAAACTTCACACAATCTCACTTTACCGCATTCCCTCCTTTTACAGCTGAAAAATGACTGACTGCTATTGAACACGCTCTCTCTCCAGAGGCTAACGAAAATAAGAGTGGGGATGAATCGAGCAGAGAATAAATTGCAGAGGTGAATGCTGCAGAGACAGTGGGAGAATTCAGTTCATTGATGCAGTTAAAGGAAATGTTAAGCCAAACCCGATCGCGAACATCCGTGACACTATTCTAAACACACAGAACATTGATCAAACAAAGATCATTGAGGCAGTGACCGTGCAATGAGAAATAATGTAGTTCCAGACACCCTTCCAATCGTATTGTATGATATAATCTTCCTCTACTCCCACAGACAGTAACAGTATCTAATAAAAAGGAAATAGAAATTTAGCGATGTCAGGTACAACGGCCAGAGCTCTACAAATTAAAAGGAAAGTAATTCAACCCGACAAAGATTTCAGCTCCTTTCACAGATGCTGTGAGTGGCTCTTAAAAGAGCCTTTGGGTTGTCAGATTCAAGAATAGTCTCTTCACTTTTTAGCAGATCCCGCAGCGGAGGTTTTCTTGGGCAGCAGCACGGCCTGGATATTAGGCAGCACCCCGCCCTGAGCGATGGTCACCCCTCCCAGCAGCTTGTTGAGCTCCTCGTCGTTGCGCACGGCCAGCTGCAGGTGCCTGGGGATGATGCGGGTCTTCTTGTTGTCCCGGGCCGCGTTGCCGGCCAGCTCCAGGATTTCAGCCGTCAGATACTCCAGCACCGCAGCCAGATAGACCGGCGCTCCGGCACCCACACGCTCAGCATAGTTACCCTTTCTCAGGAGCCTGTGAACACGGCCCACCGGGAATTGCAGGCCAGCCCGGGACGATCGAGACTTCGCCTTGGCACGACCTTTCCCACCGCCCTTTCCTCTTCCAGACATTGTCACAAGCGCTTTCACACTTTCAGAGAGAATGCTGCACTCCGCCCACATTGCGGCCTCTTATACCTTCGGGAGGAATGGTGGGGCGACCATTTCTGATTGGT
>NC_057759.1:6600013-6605476 GCF_004010195.1 Chiloscyllium plagiosum
GTCCTTCACTTGGAGCTGGTGTACTTGGTCACCGCCTTTGTACCCTCCGACACGGCGTGCTTGGCCAGCTCCCCGGGCAGCAGCAGCCGCACGGCGGTCTGGATCTCCCGGGAGCTGATGGTGCTGCGCTTGTTGTAATGGGCCAGGCGGGAAGCCTCCCCCGCGATGCGCTCGAAAATATCGTTGACGAACGAATTCATGATGCTCATGGCCTTGGAGGAGATGCCGGTGTCGGGGTGAACCTGTTTCATCACTTTGTAGATATATATGGCGTAACTTTCTCTCCTGGTCCGCTTCCTCTTCTTACCGCCCTTCACTGGCGCCTTCTTGATGATTTTCTTCGCGCCCTTCTTGGAGGCTTGCTGTGCTTTCTTCTCATCAGCCATAGCGCCGCTCACTATCAGACACAGAATAAGGGAAAGCGGGCTCGGAGCTCCCTTTTTATAGACTGACGACGTCAGCAATGCTAATGAGGGATGGGGAAAGTCTGGTTCCTGATTGGGTAGTTTACACAGAATCATTCCCCAACATTGAGTCTCTCTGATTGGTTAGTGTGGGATCCAATGTGGATCTGTCATAAACTACAACGAAATGTGAAGTGGATGGTGATTCTGTTCCTGTCAGTCTGACTGAGGGAGATTTGTTTTGTGTCTGTGACACAGAAAGTGACTGTGGTATTGGCTCGGTTTCCTTTTGCTCGTTGTTGTGATCATGTGTTTCTAGCTCCGCATGTCTGTTTCTGTTCCTCTGTATAGGCTGGAATTAACACAGAACTTGTCACTGTGTGAAAAAAAAACTCTCATCCATTCGAAATTGTGATTACATTTGTTGTCAAGTTACACAAACCACTGGAACCTGACTGTGAGTGTTTTCTACACTTGGGGTTGATGGTATATTTCTGATACCTTGAGGGATAACTGTGGGCCCAGAGACCTATCGATAACTGTGTGCTTTGCAAGTACCTGCAGTGTAACTGAACCACTTTGCTGCGCTTTTCATTTAGACGTCTTGCAGTTTCATGTCGGGATTTATAACATTTCTCAGTCATATGCGAATACCTGTTAACCAGCAACTGTTAACATACTATATATATGTGTGTCGCTTTAACTTTGTATCTGTCGAGTCCTAATTTACACATTTGGCATTAACTCAACATCTGTCCACTGAGGCTCTGGTCCTCTGTGTAATAGTCAATGAGTGTTAATTCAAGACAGCTTTTATTCTGTAACCATCAAACACTGTTGTATGTGGTAAAACGTTACACTATTTGCCAGCCACTTAGAAATATTCGTCCAATCTGTGCCCCCATGAGAAAGTGAGGATTGCAGATGCTGGGCTTATGCCTAAAACGTTGAGATGAAGGGTTTATGCTTGAAACATCAATTCTCCTGCTCCTCGGATGCTGCCTGACATGCTGTGCTTTTCCAGCACATCGTATTTCATTCTGTAACTGCCAGTTTGTTGTTTCTAATCTTATATTTACACAGTTTCAGTCAATCACTGGCATGACAGAGAGCAAATATCTCAACATCTCAAAGTTTCTGATAAAATGGATGGTTAATTTGTTTTTCACTAAGTTACAAATAAAGTGTATGATGAGTGATGCCTCCAAATCCTGTCATGCAGATACAGTGTATATGCTGTAGTTATTAATTTCTTTCTATCTTGTGTCACTTTAAATATCTCAAAGCAGAACACCATAAGCAGCATGAGAACTCTGTGACATTTCTATCTGCCTGTGTGTACTCTGTTAGGAGAACAGATCACAAAGGCTTTAGCTAGGGCCTTCATCTCATTTTGATGTTTAGTGCCGATAATCAAAGACTCCCTTATGTATCAAAAATAGATATATGGGTGCATTAGCATATATTAAGCTGATAACCCAACCCTAACTCTGTGGAACAGAAGGCTTCCCGTTCAAAACTGTATTCCTTACTCTAGATTCTCTCATGAGCAGTGCCATCCTCCCAGCATCAACTCTGTCAACTCCCGTCAGATCATTTTTTTTTGCTCTAAAGTTCATACATTGTTCTTCAAAACTCCAATGAGAATATACCCAATCATTTCATACTTACAATGAGAGCCTATGTATCAATTTGCAGCTCTAAGCTTCTGCTATGTGAATATGTGAGTACAGGTATCACCCTCTCCCAGTAAGATTCTGCTATGTGCATACTTGAATGAAGTTATCACCCTATACCTGTTGGTTTCTACTGTGTGAATATGACAGTTTCTGGTCTGTAAATGTAATAGTTTAATCAATCACATTTACAGACCAGAAACTGTCATATTTACAGAGATGTTGAGATATTTGCTCTCTGTCATGCCAGTGATTGACTGAAACTGTGTAAATATAAGATTAGAAACAACAAATTGGCAGTTACAGAATGAAATACTTGAGTCACTTGCAAAGCAATAAATTGTAAAGATATAATGCAACTGTTGTGGTTCTGTTCGCCGAGTTTGTTTGTGGCGCTTAGGTGGTTGACACAGGATTCCCATTTCCTGGACTATCTGAGCGTCTCTCGCCTCGGCAAACAGAACCACAACAACGAGCACCCAAGCTACAAATCTTCTCCCAAACTTTGAATATAATGCAACTATTGATTACCTAGAAACTGGCATAAACAATGTAACATCAGCAGTGACATTGTTACTGACAATATCTGCAATGTACAAAGTATTATCTGTTATCAAAATGCTGCAGTTATAAATACAAACTCAGCTTCAATTTGCAGAAGCTGATATTCATAGGGTATGGGAGTGGAGGATAGTGAGGCCTACCTGAGTCTGTCCAAAGTGGTACCTGGTACTTTCAAAATTGACACCGACAGAGTAAAGCAACAAGGTACACTTCAGAAGGTTTGAGTTGCAGACCAGTAGCATACTGACATGTTAAGACTGTGAAATACAGTTTACAAAAATACATCCCAGAAACAGACGGACACAGATTGGAGTCGAGAGTCATCAAGCACCTGGATCCAATATACTGCATCGACCTGGATCCAATATACTGGCCACTGCAGCGGACAGCTGGAACTGACAACCGGAAGCGGCAGATTCAAACCACTATAAATGCCAGAGAAAAGATCACAGAAGCACTTCACAGGAGGCTCCCAAGCACGGAGGATGTCACCTGGATAGGGGATGAAATGTCTGCAACACAATTTCCCAGTTCAGCGAACAGAACCACAACAGCCAGTGAAAACTCTGGCAACTGAATTATTGCTGGACATATATCCTGGGATTTTTCCTGACTGTGTGGTGACAAAGTCACCAGTTTTTGAAACAGGAGAGATCAAAGAGTACAGATAAAACAGTTGAAGTGAAATTAGCAGAGACCGTGTTTGATCAGATGGTTGAAACAAACTGTGAAGACATAGCTGAGATAAATTAAGCATGTTACAGCAGAAAGATGAACATTTAAAGCAATTGTACCAAAAGGCCAACACAGAAAAAGAATCTGAATATATCCCTGCGTATTATTATCTTAAAAATGATGTCTTAATGAGGAAATGGAGACCATCACATATTCAGGCTGATGAGAAATGGGCAGAAGTGTATGAAGTTGTATCGCCAGTGGGTTATAGAGGGAGGTGTTGTGAGTAGCGCATGAGCTACCACTAGGAGGTCTTTTAGGAGTGAGACTTTCTTTGGAAATCACATTATTTAATTGTCATCTCTGTCAGTGATGACTATTCAGTAAAAGATGATGCTGTCCTTCTCAGTCACAGATAAATTCCATGTAAATGTGCTTCATCTGGGTTGGACGATTTGAGTTAGCAGTAGAATGGGCGGCATGGTGGCTCGCGCTGCTGCCTCACAGTGCCAGAGACCTGGGTTCAATTCCCGCCTCAGGCGACTGACTGTGTGGAGTTTGCACATTCTCCCTGTGCCTGCGTGGGTTTCCTCTGGGTGCTCCGGTTTCCTCCCACAGTCCAAAAATGTGCAGGTTAGGTGAATTGGCCAAAATAAAATTGCCCGTAGTGTTAGGTGAAGGGATAAATGTAGCAGAATGGGTCTGAGTGGGTTGCGCTTCGGCGGGTCAGTGTGGACTTGTTGGGCTGAAGGACCTGTTTCCAGACTGTAACTAAACTAATCTAAGCTGAATAGGCTGGAGCTGGTTTCCCTGGAGAGGGACCTTTATAGAGGTTCATAAAATCATGAGCAGCATGGATAAGTGGTGGAGGCTGGTACAACTACAATATTTAAAAGGCACCTGAATGGGTATGTGGACAGGAAGGATTTTGAGGGATATGGGCCATGTGCTGGGAAATGGGACTGGATTGGTTAGGATATCTGATTGGCATGGACGAATTGAACCGAAGGGTCTGTTTCCATGCTGTACATCTCTATGACGCAATGGCTGTGAATAATAACACTTATTGGAAATGGGGTGATGTGCACTGCGAATGGAGAGAGAGAAACTGTTGATGAGCACAGTTTCCCTCCATCTCTGTACTTAGCAACTACCTCACGGATGGTTGTTCAAACTATGTAACAGTATAATCTATTTGTTTATCTTCATTGTAACTTTGAAAATGTTCTTATTAAATGTAGATTTTAATGCTGTTCCTGAGTGTCTATTTTGGATGAGGATTCAGTTTATCTATCTTCAAACCTGGTGTAAATGTCAATGGGCTACATCCTGCTGTTTGCTTGAGGCAGCTGGTCACACTTCCCTTTGAACCGAGGAAGTGTCTTAGTCCCTCAGGTATTTGTCTGGAGGAAGATAGAGAGACACCACCTGTTAATCAATGTGAAGCGAGTCTGGCAATATTGATCAATGTCACATTCATTGCATATTCGTTAGGATAAGCCAGCAAATTAACCAGAACCACGGATCGGATTCCATTGCTGCACTGAGCTGCTCTTTGTCTGGAGATTGTGTTTGTTTTTCATATGTTTCGATACCAATTGAGTGAGATAGAGAAACTGAGCAAAAACTGCACAGCTCCATGAATGGGACTACTCACCACTGGAATGCTGACACAGTTCAATATCCAACTCCCAATATACAACATGTTGGAGAGAGAAAGAAAGGTGCTATATCTTTTTTTTTCCAAGACACACTCCTTTTAAAGGAGTATCCCATTCCTACAGTCGGTCTGCGATTCCGCTATTGACTGCACAATCTCAACAAACAGTGGGAAACAATGAAATCTCAACAAGTTGAGAGGATTGTAAACCACAAGAATGTCCGACAGCAGCTTCTTCCCGGTAAAAACAATGACTGCAGATGCTGGAAACCAAATTCTGGATTAGTGGTGCTGGAAGAGCACAGCAGTTCATGCAGCATCTAGTGAAGACCTTAGAAACTAAAATTTCTAAGGTCGGCACGGTGGGCGGCACGGTGGCACAGTGGTTAGCACTGCTGCCTCGCAGCGCCAGAGACCCGGGTTCAATTCCCGCCTCAGGCGACTGACTGTGTGGAGTTTGCACATTCTCCCCGTGTCTGCGTGG
>NC_057759.1:6607191-6616314 GCF_004010195.1 Chiloscyllium plagiosum
AACAGCTAAAGTTATCTTATACTACTCAGTTTCTTAACTGTGTGACTTTACACATTTTAACTAACTTTATAAGAGAAATTAAAATTACAAATTTATAATAAGTAATGCACAATTACTGTTTTCTGTTTTTTTTCATATATAATAAGGACTTTGGGGCATCTATCACATGTAAGTGTGATAGAATTTGATTAAAATTAAATACAATGAATAATAGCATTCAGGATGTCCCTCAAGATAAGCTAGACTGACAGAAACCCGAAGCAGTATAGCAAGTAACTCTGGAATGTGAACAAATAGGATACATAGAAAGATCCCAAGGCCGAGCGATTACAGTATCTGCTAATCATCTTGAGATTATGTAAACCTGGAGCTGTCCAATGGATGCCCATCATTGATTAGGTGTCTCATAGGATAGGGTATCCAAAGATAAATTGAAAAGTATTGTTTTGTGCACCTTACAGATTATCTCATCCAAAGTCCACCAAAGTAACAGAACAGAATCCAGAATACAGTGTTAAAGCTGCAGAAAAGGTGCTGACAGAGAATAGCATCAAAATTTAGAGATCCAGTCAAACGTCTAATAGTAGCGGAGAAGCAGTTGTTGAATCTGTTGGATGGTGTATTCCAACTTCTGTATTTTCTACCTGACAGACCAGGGTGGAGGAGCGTATAACTGGGGTTGGATGTGTCTTTCATGTTGTTGGTTGCTTTCCCAAGACAGGGGGAATTGGAATTGGAGCCTTTGGATGGAAGGCTGCTTTCAGAGATGGATTGGGCTGAGTCACAACTCTCTGTAGTTTCTTGTGGTCTTGGACAGGACAGAAGCCATACTACGCTGTGACACATCCAAATAGGATGCTTTCTGTGGTGCATCTATAAAAGTTTGCAAGTCTTTATGGACATGCTGAATTCCCTTAGCCATCTGAGGAAATCTGCTTGGTGAATGTCATAGAGATGTACAGCACTGAAACAGACCCTTCAGTCCAACTTGTCTATGCCAACTAGATATCCCAACCCAATCTAGTCCCACTGGGCAGCACCCAGCCCATATCCCTCCAAATACTTCCTATTCATATACCCATCTTGATGCCTTTTAAATGCTGCAATTGTACTAGCCTCCACCACTTCCTCCTGGCAGGTCATTCCATACAAGTACCACCCTCTGCATGAAAACATGCCCCTTAGGTCTCTTCTATATTTTTTCCCTCTCACCCTAAACCTATGCCCTCCAGTTCTGGACCCCCCCTCCCCAGGGAAAGATTTTGTCTATTTATCCTATCCATGCCCCTCATGATTTTATAAACCTCTATAATGTCACCCCTCGGCCTCCGATGCTCCAGGGAAAATAGCCCTAGCCTATTCAACGTCTCCCAATAGCTCAAACCCTCCAAAACTGGCAACATCCTTGTAAACCCTTTTCTGAACCCTTTCAAGATTCACAATATTATTCCTATAGGAAGGAGACCAGAATTGCATGCAATATTCCAACAGTGGCCTAACCAATGTCTTGTACAGCTGCAAGGTGACCTCCCAACAACTGTACTCAATACTGAATGTGTTTGAATAATTGTCAATCTAAGTCTGCCAGGTTCTGCTATGTGAATATGAGAATTTACTTTTTAACAGTCCCTTTCAGTTTTTGCTTCATTAATGTTTTGTTCAGTTAAGAACCCTTCCTGGTCAGGCTCTGTAATGTAAACATGAGTGCATTTATCAATACTCGCACGACAGATTTTCTTTTGTGAACATGTGAATGTGGTTGTCAATTTTCCCTGGTAGTTTCTGCTCTGTGAATGTGAAAATGTAGTTATTAATCTCTAAATGAAAACCAAAAGAACTGCAGATGCTGGAAATCAGAAACTAAAACAAATTGCTGGAAGATCTCAGCAGGTCTGACAGAGTCTGTGGACAGAAATTAGAGTTAAAATTTCCAGTCTAGGAACCCTTCCTGTGAAGAGATGGTAGCCAGGAAAATATTAGACTTTCTGCAGAAGATAGTGTGTGTTGAAAGGTAAGGGAGTAAATGGTGGATGGATATAGAACCAAAGAGAGGGAAGACCAGTTGAACAGATACACTAGTGGATCACAGTCAGATGAGGATGGTAATAGCTATTAATAGAGACTGTTAGTGAGTTTTGGTGTACAATAGAAGACCATATGATAACACTGCGTGATGAGAGGGGTTTTGGGTAATGATACGGGACAGCTCTAGCTCTAAAGTTGTAGAATTCAATATTGAGTCCAGAAGGCTGTTGAGTTCCCAAGCAGAAAATGAGGTGCTGTTCTTCTGAACTTGCACTGAACTTTGCTGGAGCACTGCAGCAAGCCTGAGACAGAGATGTTGGCCAGGGTACAGAGTGGTGTGTTGAAGTGGCATGCAACTAGAAGCTCAGGGACATTTTTTTCTGGACAGAATGTAGGTGTTCTGCACAGTGGACACCCAATCTACACTCAGTTTCCCCAGCATAGAGAAGACCAAATGGTAGCTAGGAAAATGCACACAATCAGTTCTGAGGAGGGGTCAAGAGACCGCAAATGTTAAGTCTGATTTCCCAGCACCAATACTGCCAAACCTGTGGATTTTCCAGCAATTTTTGTTATTAATTTCTACCGGTCAGTTTCTGTGCGGTAAACAGGAGTGTCATTTATCAAACTGTACATGTCAATGTATGCGATTTGAAACAGGGAGTGTTATTACTCTGTTCCAATAAGTTTTGATGATGAGAATGTTGTTATCAGTCTTCCTCTGAGATGTCCTGCCATGTGCATGATTGACCAATATGTCCCTGTTATATTCTGCTCTGGGTATCTCAGGATGGAGTTAAGAATCTGTATGTCAGCATCTTATTTATACATGTGTAAATGTATTAACCAGACTGTAGCTGCCAATGTTTGCTAAGTGAATGTGTTAGTTTAGTTGTGTATGTATGTATGTGTGTGTGTGTGTGTGTATTTATGGATCATTCTCTCCCTTTCAGTTTCTGCACAGTGAATATGTAACAGGAGCTATCAATCTACACCTGTCAGTTTCTGTTGTGTCCACATGGGTGTTTTGGAATTGATCTATACTTGTCAGTTTCTGCTGTGTGACTGTGAGAATCAAGTACTCAATCAGTGCCAACTATTTTCAACTCTTTTATGTATGAAAGTTGCTTAATTCTCTGGCAGCCAATAATATTCTAAGAGTCCAATCATCACCAGGAATCTATGGTTGATTGTCAGGAAAACCCATCTGGTTCACGAATGCCCTGTAAGGAAACTGCCATCCTTGTGTCTCCAGACCCATGGTTGACTTATAACTATCCCCTGAGGAGTTAGGGATGGGCAATAAATACTGGCCTAGCCAGTGATGCCCTCATCCCATGAATGAATTTCGAAAAACAGAATCCTCTGTGACTGAGATTCATTCTGTGATAGTAGTTTTTAAGGGTGTTGTGATTGGGCCTTAAACTCTTCTGCATTTTGTGATTTATGACAGAGTCACAGAATTGATACAGCCATTCAACCCATTGTGTCCGCACTGGGACATTCTGTTGGTCATCTGTTCTCCATACTAATTTCCACTAATTGTTGGGCGTCTGAACTTCATCCACTCACTACCAGTATCTCAAGGTAAATGCTAATGTGAGATTAGTTCTGCAGTATTCTGCCATTGAATAACTGTAGTGCCAGTTTGGTTTTGTATGCAACAGCATCAGGTGGAGTGTGTGAATCTCATTCTTTTTACAGGTTGAGTTGTATTTGTTTGGTCTGAGTGTTGGATAAACTCGATCAATATTCACTAACACTTTGTGTTTGAGGGATTAATGTTGGTTCAATGTTTACCTTTGCCATGAATCTGAATCTCATTGTTTTCAGACTTTTTTACATTTTGTGTATACAGGAGACTTTATCAGTTGCTGCTGGACACTGTAAAATGTAACATCTAATGCTAACTGAAGCGATTAATGGTTTGGTGAGTCAATTTATAACTGTCCATATTTGGAAATACCTGTGCCTAAATTTCATTCCTTTTCCCCTTGAATGTGAGTGTGGATAAAGTGTGTTTGCATTAGCACCAGGCCAAGAGTGAGAACTGAATTCAATCGATCAGTCTCTGATCCTTGATACCAATATGGTGCTTATTCTTGGTTATTGTATTTCACAGTGGTTGAGTGTCGTCTAAATTGAAACATGTCACTTTTTAAAAATTGTTTAAACTTCTGCTATTTGACACAAATGAAGTTTTATCCATTTCCACTGGAGTCAGCTCCCATCAGTGAAAGTGGATGTGTTTCTATATCTGCTAATATTTACCCTTGTACATGTAGTTGGATAATGTCCACAGCCTATATTCTTTAGTGTTAGAGCCTATAGGATTCATGGACAGGTGAACATGCAACACATTACAGCAGAAAAACATCTGTGCTTTTCTTCAGAATCAAGGGGAAAAAAGCAATAGATTTTTGTAATTCCTATAGTGCAGAGTCTAACCAGGAAAACTGGGGACATCAAGGTCTGGTTTTCAGGATGCTATCAATTTTGCATTGTGACATATTTTACCAATGAATTAATGATCAGTATTAACTGAATCAATTTACAACTAAGTGAACATTTCAACTGCATTGCAGCTGACTGAAGACAATGCCCCTTGTGCAGAAAAGAGAATTGGCCAATTCTATTTTATTTACCAATCTGGACAGGATCTGGTGCAAACCATTAGCAGTATTCTTGTTGCTCTCTGGTAGGGTGGGGGAAAACAAAAGGTCTTTTATTTTCCACTATCGGTGAAGAATATTTAAACAGTCAAATTCAATTTACTGAACAAACAACTCTTGGTGATTAAAATAAAAGAGCAGCTTGACAAACCTATCAATTTTAGCTTTTTCTTTCCTTCTGCACTGCTTTAAATAGTAACGATCTGATTCCATTGACTCATTGAAAAAACCATATCCTGATTCCTTGATTATTTTTGTAGTTTAAGGAAGAGATAGTCAAGATGAATGCAGGGTTCTTCATAGATTTCTTGAAACAAATTTTGAAAGACACACAGAACAAGAAAAACTTTCTTCCTGGACTTGAAATAAAACTCCTACAAAATGATGAAATGGCGTTATGACACAGATGGGGATGTCAACTTTACTGCTCCCATGAAAGATCTATGGAAATGGAATACTCATTGAGTTAACAATTCTAATCCCTTTCAATCAACTGTGTTGTTATAGACTGTTTTTGATCAGTGCAGACTTAATAATTTGAATAGACGTATTCTGTCCTGTCAATCTCTTTGACTTGAGATCTGAGAGTAGAAAGCAGTTGATGAAACGTTTTCTGCTAGTTGCGGTGTATATGGATCTTCATCACTGTTAGATGTAGTAATTTGGATTTCAGGATGGTGTACGAATTTGCAACTATTGTAAATCAGTCAGTAACTCAGAGATAGAATGGTGTGTGTGCGCATGCAAGCACATATGGGGGTGGGATGGAGATGGTGGTTGTGGGTGTGTACACACGTGATGAGCACTGTCTCGATATCAGGCTTTTGCCCAGAGATTCATTTGGAATTTACATTGTTTAATTGTGTCTTTTCCAGGTGGGCAGCACGGTGACACAGTGATTGTGGGCGGCACGATGGCACAGTGGTTAGCACTGCTGCCTCACAGCGCCAGAGACCCGGATTCAATTCTCGCCTCAGGCGATTGACTGTATGGAGTTTGCATATTCTTCCCGTGTCTGCGTGGGTTTCCTTCGAGTGCTCCGGTTTCCTCCCACAGTCCAAAAAAAATGTGCAGGTTAGGTGAATTGGCCATGCTAAATTGCCCGTAGTGTTAGGTGTAGGGGAATGGGTCTGGGTGGGTGCGCTTCGGCAGGTCTGTGTGGACTTGTTGGACCGAAGGGCCTGTTTCCACACTGGAAGTAATCTAATCTAATTATTTATCAAAAATGTAATTTTGACTTTCTCAGTTACTGAAAATATCAAAATTTCCTTCTGCATCTGCACTCAATATCTTCTTCATCTATTCCTGTTGTAACAATATGACAACATGACTTGTTTGTTCACCTTGATTGTAACTTTAAAATTGCCTTTACTATATGTGGACTAATGTAATTCCTGAATGTATATTTCATATGAAGATACAGCCTATCCCTCTTCTGATGTTGCAAATGATAATTAGCTATGCATAATGGAATTTATTGGAACTGAGCTTTTGAGCATTGAGTATAAAGAGAAATTTTTAAAAATATTTCATCAGTTGTGTCTGATTCTTGGACTGAATGCATACTTCTGGAAATTGAGCTCAATGCGTGTCTGACTCAATCCACTCTGACAGTGGAAAGGATGTTCACCAGCCTGACAACTGTAACATAGCTGCTGTTTGGTAGAAGCAGATGGTCATACTTGGCTTTGTACTGAGGAAATATTACATCACCTTGGTCCATCAAACATTTGCCTGGAGGAAGAAAAGAAATATCATTTCTGAGTAGAAAGACATCAACTGATCAACACAACATTCAGGTCGTGATCATGATACTTCTGTTTTTAAACAAAGCAAGGACTGATTACGAAGCAACACTGATCTCCTCCCAATCTTTTTCTGTTTGCGAAATTCTGAAACAATTGACTCAGATGAAAGAAAACTAACCAACATATGCACAGCTCCAAATATAGAATGATTACACAGTTCAATATTCAGCTTCCAAAATAAAACACTAACTGTTGAAGGAAGAACTGTTAGGCGGCACGGTGCCCACAATGCCATGAGCAGGGAATTCCAGAGTCTTGATCGAGCGACAGTGAAGTAAATGGGATATTTGGTGTGTGGCTTAGAGAGAAACTTGCCCTCTATCAAGGTGATGTCTCCCTACAGTTTCTGATGGAGGTTGCCCTGAGTTTGGAAAGTTTTACAATTTACAAATTATTACTTTTGTAAACTTAACAAAACTTTAGGGCTCATGAGATAATATTTCATCCCAAGAATAGGCATACAAATTGGGAAGAAAATAAACAGACAAACATAAAGCATGGGAACAATTTAGAATTCAGGGCAGAGGAGATAATCTGGGAGTTGCAGTGAGAGAGAAACTCACTGAGATCTTTGTAGAGAGAGGGGAAGAACTTCTTCAAGGTAGCATCTTTACAAGAGGATTCACAGTAAGCTTAGAACCAACTTCGTGGACTTCACCAGTTTCCACATTTCCCCTCCCCTCACCTTACACCAGTTCCAACCTGCCAGCTCAGCAGCATCCTCATGACCTGTCCTACCTGCCAATCTCCCTTCACATCTATCCCCTCCACCCTCCTCTCTGACCCATCACCTTCATCCCCACGTCCATCCATCGATTAAACTCTTAACTACCTTCTCCCCAGCCCCACTACGCTCCCATTTATCTCTCCACCCTGGAGGCTCCCAGTCTCATTCCTGATGAAAGGCTTTTGCCCGAAACATCGATTTTCCTGCTCCTCGGATGCTGCCTGACCTGCTGCGCTTTTCCAGCACCACTCTAATCTTGACTTTGATCTCCAACATCTGCAGTCCTCACTTTCGCCACAATTTAGAATTCAGCAAATGATGAGATAAAAGACATTGATTAAGAAAGAGAAAATGAGGACTGGAGTAAGCTTGCAGATGTTTTGAAAAATAAACTAACTGTTAAAGTACTGATAAATGTGTAAAGGGGAAATGGAAAAAAAACATGGGTTGATGACCACAAAGCTAGGTCTCTTACGATCAAAAAGAGGCAGTCCATATTAGGGAGCAAAAATGGCTATCCATTCAAATATGTAACTTGTTCGCTGATCACAAAGAACGACACAAATGATGCACCAGGAATCTTGGGGAACACAGAGTTTAGCGAGAGGGAAAAACTGAAACAAATCAGTATTGTTTGGAAAATTGTGTTGGGACAATGGATAAGATTCAAGCTGAGAAATAGCAGGGCCTGGTCATCCACATCCCAGAGTACTTAACATAGTGGTCATAGAAATAGAGAATGGTCATGTTCCAAGTTTCCATCGACATTGCAATATTTTCCACAGATTGTGAGTTAGCTAATGTGACCAATCTATTTGAAAAGCAAGTTAGACATAATCTGGGAATTATAGGCCACTCAGCCTGCAGGAAAAAAATACTTGCAGAGTGTCTGCAGGAAAAAAAAGATTGGGACCAAACAAAGTCAGCATGGATTCGAAATGCCTGTTCCTGTGTCATAATGTTCTATGTTCTCAGCTTGGCAAATCTGCTGGAGTAGAGGTGATAAGCAGATGGCATCATTTGGATGTTTCTTTTGACAAAATCTCACATAAAACAAAATTATGAACATGGTGTTGAGATGGATTTAAAAAAACTGCTTGACTGAAAGAAAACACATAGAGGGAATAAATGGATCATTTTTTCGATGGCAGGCAATGACTAGGAGTCGTGGCAAGAATCATGATTAGAATCCTACTCTTCACAATATAGTCACAATGATTTAGAAGAGGAAACGAAATGTAATATTTACAGATTGAGAGATGACATAAAACTGGGTCGGATGGTGAGCTGTGAAAGAAAATGCATTGTGACTGTGTTGAGGAGAAGTCATTGAGCAAAAGCAATGTAATGTGGATAAATGTAAGGTTTTTAGTAAGGACAGTCAGAGTTGATAAAAATGAAACTGGAAAAGCACAACATCAGAGGAGCAGCAAAGTCAATGTTTTATTTGCAAGTACAAATAAATCATAAATTAGACAGACAACTGGGGTGAAAAGCATCTCTTGAACATTATGCAAATAGAAAGGGCATTCTTGAAAGGGAGATTAGGAAATCAAAGAGGGGGAACCAGATAGTCTTGGCAGATAAGGTTAAGCATAATTCAATGAGATTCTACAAGATCATTCAAAGCAAGTTAACAGTGAGGGAGAGAAAGAGAGTAGGGTACCTTAAAGATCAAAGAGGTAGTTGTTGTTGGAGCCTTTTCCCCTGAAAGGGAATACAAACTCAGTAGGCAGGCAGAACTCAGGCAAGTGGAGGTTTATTCATGCAAAACCCAGTTAAAGCAGGGACAAAGGATCCTCTCCAGAGACCAGCCCTGAAAGGGAGATCATGACACACTCTGAATTTATAACGTAAAGCAGTATTTTATAAATTTGCTGATAACAATCGC
>NC_057759.1:6617342-6620702 GCF_004010195.1 Chiloscyllium plagiosum
TGCCCTGGTCAAAATAGATTACTCACAGCCATTAATGACAATGTACTAAGGGCAGACATTTGTCAGCCATTTTGTGGGAGCAGACATGGGCCATTTTGTTACCAGCAGATCCAGTTCACCTCTGCAGTTCTGTTTGAATTTCAGAAGATGTGAGAGGCAGAAAATGAAATTTCACATCAGTTTTTACTGGGAAGCAGGCAAACATAGTAAAATGAATATTGATGTTTTGAAAAGAGTTCACAGTACAGAAGAGGAAATGCTGGAGGTCTTCGAAAACAAAGTTGGATAATCTCGGAGACCTGATCTAGTGTATCCCAGGACATTGTGTGAATTAAGGAGGATATTGTGGTGCCCCTTGCAGAAATATTTGTATCATCTGTAACTATGGTGATGTGCTGGATTATCGGTTATCAGGTAATATTTTGCCATTATTTTAAGATGGGATGTAAGGAGAAGCCTGGGAAGTATAGACCTGTGAGTCTGACCTGTGGGATGGGTGTATTGTTGGAGGTGATTCTGAAAGATAGGATTCAAATGTGCGGCTTGGGGAGGAGTGGTAGGAGAGGGCAAGGAATAATTATGAATTGTCAGGATTGTTTTATAGAAGGAAATTATATTTCCCAAAGTTGATTGAGATTGTTGAGGGAGTATCCAAGAAGATTGAGGGCACATTGGTAAACATTATTGACTTGAAGTTTGGTGAAGCCTTTTACAAGTTTCTGCATGGTAGATTAAATAGCAAGGTTAGATTACATGGGATTCAGGTTGAGCGTGCCAATTTTATAGTCAATTGGCACAACAGCAGGAGATAGAGAGGAGGTGGACAGTTGCTTACTGGACTGGATGCAAGTTACCAATGATGTTCCACCCCAATCAGTGCTGGGTCCACTTGTTTGTTTTTTCTGTAAATGATTTAGATGAAAATACAGAAGGCATGGTTAGTAATTTTGCAGATGTCATCAAAATTGGTGGTATAGTGGACTGTGAAAGCTATCTCAGATTAGAAACAAATCTTGATTGAATCAGTCAATAGTGTGAGGAATGGCAGATGGAGTTACGGAGACAAGGGTAGGCCTTATACAATTACAAGCAGGGCCTTGGGTAGTGCTGTTGAACAGAGAGACCGAGTTGGCCAGCTGCATATTTTTGAAGTTTGCTTCACATGAAGACAATGTGGTGAAGAAAACATCTAGCGTGTTTGCCTTCATTGCTCAGACCTTAGAGTACCGGAGTTGAAAGGTCGTATTGAGGTTGCATACGATGTTGATGAGTCCTCTTCTGGATTACCGTATTAAGTTCTGATCATCCTGTTATCAAAAGTATACTGTTGAGCTGGAAAGAGTTCAGAAAAAGTTTACTAGGATGTTGATGGGAATGGAAGATTCCATTATATTAGGCTGGGACTTCTGTTCTCTGGAGCCTAAGATCTTGTTGGGTGATAGAGTTTTGACAATCATGAGGACTAAAGGTAAGGAGAATAGTATGTGTCTTTTTCTATGGTAAGAAACTGCAAGGCTATGAGGTCCATTTTTAAGGTAAAAAGATTTTAAAAGTAAGTTTTTTTAAAAACAGGACAGATTGTGTGGAATTAACTTCAAAAGGGGGTGCTGCATATGGACAGTCACAATGTTGAAAAGACATTTAGATAAGTATATCATTGTTAAGATTTTGGAGGATCTGTTTCTGTGCTATTTGACTGACCCTTGCAGTGAGACAGATGTTCTGGTTTGATATCCGTTCATTTTGAAAGCTTTGAAACGACAGCAGAAAGTCTCATTCAGAGCACTGTGCAATCAAACAACACACTCAGTATATGGAAATTTAACTGTAAAATGAATCTATCCGTGGAATGCAAAGATAAGGGCAATTCTGTTTGGCAGTGGTGGGTATTGCAGATGCTGGAGATTAGAGGGGAGCTTGAAAAGCTTTTCCTTTTGCCCAAAACTTCGATTTTCCTGCTCCTCGGATGCTGTCTGACCTGCTGTGCTTTTCCAGCACCACTCTAATGTTGACTCACTTCTTTTGTTTGCCAGAGATCAATATCAGGGTCTTGCCCCACAGGGGCTGGTAGCTCCAGAACTGGCCCCATTAAACAGCAATTTGACCAACTCGAAGAAGCTGAAAAATGACTGTTGCCTCCATTATGCTCCCTGTCTACGGCCAGGGAAAAGACCCTACACAGGAACTCATTCGGGAATAAAACACGAAGGGTCAGCGACCACTCATTATAAACTTACTTGCGGCAGTGGGCAATTCAGCTCTTCCTAAATGCAGTTCAAGACAACGTGAAACTACCTGTGAGTGGGAAGTACAGGGACTGAGTGATTCATTTATAAGAAGATAATTAAAGACACAGGACCACAGACATCTACAAGCAATAAAAATAATGTACTCCGAGCACTAAAGATTGCATTGTATCAATATTGCATGATAAACTTTTCACGCTCCTTGTGCTACGGCTCAAACGATGATCAGCAATGAGGAAAGGTTTCATATTAGATCACACACACAGTAACAGTACAGTATCGAATAAGGCAGGGACTGACACCTATATCAATCAGACAGACGGGAGTGTTCAGCTCCTTTCACAGATGCTGTGAGTGGCTCTTAAAAGAGCCTTTGGGTTGTCAAATTCAAGAATGGTCTCTTCACTTTTTAGCAGATCCCGCAGCGGTAGTTTTCTTGGGCAGCAGCATGGCCTGGATATTAGGCAGCACCCCGCCCTGAGCGATGGTCACCCCTCCCAGCAGCTTGTTGAGCTCCTCGTCGTTGCGCACGGCCAGCTGCAGGTGCCTGGGGATGATGCGGGTCTTCTTGTTGTCCCGGGCCGCGTTACCGGCCAGCTCCAGGATCTCAGCCGTCAGATACTCCAGCACCGCAGCCACATAGACCGGCGCCCCGGCACCCACACGCTCAGCATAGTTACCCTTTCCCAGGAGCCTGTGAACACGGCCCACCGGGAACTGCAGGCCAGCCCGGGACGACCGAGATTTCGCCTTGGAGCGACCTTTCCCACCGCCCTTTCCTCTTCCGGACATTAATTCGCAAAGTTTGTGAGAAGATTTGTAGCTCGGGTGCTCGTTGTTGTGGTTCTGTTCGCCGAGCTGCAGTGGTCGGTATATTGGGTCCAGGTCGATGTGCTTATTGATTGAATCTGTGGATGAGTGCCATGCCTCTAGGAATTCCCTGGCTGTTCTCTGTTTGGCTTGTCCTATAATAGTAGTGTTGTCCCAGTCGAATTCATGTTGCTTGTCATCTGCGTGTGTGGCTACTAAGGTCGTATCGTTTCGTGGCTAGTTGGTGTTCATGGATGCGGATCGTTAGCTGTCTTCCTGTTTGTCCTATGTAGTGTTTTGTGCA
>NC_057759.1:6620846-6622877 GCF_004010195.1 Chiloscyllium plagiosum
CTCCACATTTACTCTGCCACTTCTGCAGCTGTTTTATTTCGGTGTATTTTGCATCCGGACAATACCCGTGCGGAAATTTAGAAATGTAAAATAAACAAAGTTAAACCGCACTGCGAGGGAAACTGCTTACTTTGCTTGCCGGCTGGTACTGGGGGCACTTTGTTTTCCAGGGGTGAGACTCAAGGTTCGTGCCCCATCGGGGCATGTAACTCCTGAACTGATCGAATAACAAAGAGTAACACGGACACATACAAGCAGCTGAAAAATGACTCAGTGGCGTTTCACATGATCTCTCTCACCAGGCTGGGACCACAGGATATACATGAGAATACATACAACAGAGAATAAGGCGCGGACCGGGTCAGCTATCACTCATTGCTTTATATAACATTCATAACATACAAACATAGAACATTACAGCGCAGTACAGACCCTTCGGCCCTCGATGTTGCGCCGCCCTGTCAGACCAATCTGAAGCCCATCCCACCTACACTATTCCATGTACGTCCATATGCCTGTCCAATGACGACTTAAATGCACTTAAACTCGGCGAATCTACTACCATTGCAGGCAAAGCATTCCGACTCTCTGAAGAAAGAAACTACCTCTGACATCTGTCTTATACCTATCTCCCCTCACTTTCAAGTTGAGTCCCTTCGTGTTTGCCGTTACTATACTTGGAAAAAGACTCTCCCTGACCACCCTATCTAACTCTCTGATTATCTTGCATGTCTCTATTAAGTCACCTCTCAACCATCTTCTCTCTAACGAGAACAGCCTCAAGACCCTCAGCCTTTCCTCTTAAGACATTCCTTCCATACCAGGCAACATCGTAGTAAATCTCCTCTGCAGCAAAGCTTTTTCTAAAGCTTCCACATCCTTCTTTATAATGCGGTGACCAGAACTGTACACAATACTCCAAGTGTGGCCGTACCAGAGCTTTGTACAGTGCAGCATAACCTTCTGGTTCCGGAACTCAATCCCTCTATTTATAAAGGCTAAAACACTGTATGCCTTCTTAACAACCCTGTCAATCTGGGTGGCAACTTTCAGGGATCTGTGTACATGGACTCCGAGATCTCTCTGCTCATCGGCACTCCCAAGAATTAGCCAGTCCTTTGCATTCCGATTACTCCGTCCAAAGTGTATCACCTCACACTTGTCCACATTAAACTCCATTTGCCACCTCTCAGCCCAGCTCTGCATCCTATCTGTCTCTCTGCAACCTACTCCATCCTTCGTCACTATCCACAACTCCACCGACCTTTGTGTCATCCACAAATTTACTAACCCACCCTTCTAAGCCCTCATCCAGGTCATTTATTAAAATGACGAACAGTAATGGACCCACCAATGGCCCTTGCGGTACGCCACTCGTAACTGGATGCCAAGATGAACATTTTCCATCAACTACAACCCTCTGTTTTCTTTCAGCAAGCCAATTACTGATCCAAACTGCTCTGTCTCCCACAATCCCACTCCTCCACATTTTGTATAATAGCCTACTGTGGGGAACCTTATTGAATACCTTACTGAAATCCATATTCACCACATCAACCAGTTTACTCTCATCTACCTGTTTCGTCACTTTGTCAAAAACGTCAATAAGATTCGTTAGGCACGACCTACCCTTCAGAAAGCCGTGCTGACTGTCCCTGATCAGATTATTCTTTTCTAGATGGTTATAAATCCTATCTCTTATAACCTTTTCCAACATTTTACCAACAACTGAAGTGAGACTCACTGGTCTGTAATTACCAGGGTTGTCTCTACTACCCTTTTTGAACAAGGGAACCACATTTGCTATCCTCCAGCCCTCAGGCACTATTCCTGTAGACAATGATGATTTGAAGATCAATGCCAAAGGCTCAGCAATCTCTTCCCTTGCTTCCCAGAGGATCCTAAGATAGATCCTATCCGGCCCAGGGGACTTGTCTATTTTCACACTCTGCAGTATATCTAATACCTCTTCTTTGTGAACCTCAATCTCTTCTAGTCTAGATGCAAGTATCTCTGCATCTTCCTCGCCAA
>NC_057759.1:6623321-6624289 GCF_004010195.1 Chiloscyllium plagiosum
CAACTTCTCATGTCTCCTCCTGGCTCTTGTGAGCTCTCTTTTTAGATCTTTCCTGACTTCCTTGTAACCCTCAAATGCCCTAACTGAGTTTTCACATTTTGTCCTAACATAAGCCTTCTTCTTGTCCAGGGATTCCACTTCCCTAGTAAACCACGGCTCACGTGTTCTATATCTTCTTCCCTGCCTGACAGCTACATACTTAACTAGGACACACAGGAGCTTTTCCTTGAATAAGCTCCACACTTTTAATGTGCTCATCCCCTGCAGTTTCCTTCCCTATTCTACGCTTCCTAAATTTTTCCTAATTGCATCGTAATTTCCCTTCCCCCAGCTGTAACTCCTGCTCGGTGGAGTACACCTATCCCTTTCCATCACTAAAGTAAACATAACAGAATTGTGATCACTGTCTCCAAAGTGCTCACCTACTTCCAAATCTAACACCTGGTCAGGCTCGTTACCCAGTACTAAATCTAAAGTGGCTTCGCCCCTTGTAGGACTGTCTACATGCTGTGTCAGGAAGCCCTCCTGCACACACTGGACAAAAACTGACCCATCTATAGTACTCGTACTGTAGTGATCCCAGTCAATATTTAGATAGTTGAAGTCACCCATGACAACTACCCTGCCTCTCTCACTCCTATCAAGAATCATCTTTCCTCTGCCTTTCCTCTAAATCTCTGGGATTATTTGGAGGACTATAGAAAACTCCCAGCATGGTTACATCTCCTTTCCTGTTTCTAACCTCAGCCCATACTACCTCAGTTAACAAATCCCCAAACATTTTTTCTACAACTGTAATATTGTCCCTGATCACAATGCCACACCTCCCCTTTATTACCATCTTCTTTGTTCTTACTGAAACATCTGAAAACTGGAATCTGCAACAGCCATTCCTGTCCCTGCTCTATCCATGTCTCCGTAATGGCCACTACATCGAAGTCCCAGGTACCAACCCACGCTGCCAGTTC
>NC_057759.1:6624789-6629504 GCF_004010195.1 Chiloscyllium plagiosum
GCATGTACACGTTGATTAGTTTTTCGATTATGAAACTAAATTTCACACAATCTCACTTTACCGCGTTCCCTCCTTTTACAGCTGAAAAATGACTGCTATTGAACACGCTCTCTCTCCAGAGGCTAACGAAAATAAAAGTGGGGATGAATCGAGCAGAGAATAAATTGCAGAGGTGAATGCTGCAGAGACAGTGGGAGAATTCAGTTTATTGATGCAGTTAAAGGAAATGTTAAGCCAAACCCGATCGCGAACATCCGTGACACTATTCTAAACTCTGAACATTGATCAAACAGAAAGATCACTCAGGCAGTGACCGTGCGATGAGAAATAATGTAGTTCCAGACACCCTTACAATCGTATTGTATGATATAATCTTCCTCTACTCCCAGACAGTAACAGTATCCAATAAAAGGAAATAGAAATTTAGCGATGTCAAGTACAACGGCCAGAGCTCTACAAATTAAAAGGAAAGTAATTCAACTTGACAGAGATTTCAGCTCCTTTCACAAATGCTGTGAGTGGCTCTTAAAAGAGCCTTTGGGTTGTCAGATTCAAGAATAGTCTCTTCACTTTTTGGCAGATCCCGCAGCGGAGGTTTTCTTGGGCAGCAGCACGGCCTGGATATTAGGCAGCACCCCGCCCTGAGCGATGGTCACCCCTCCCAGCAGCTTGTTGAGCTCCTCGTCGTTGCGCACGGCCAGCTGCAGGTGCCTGGGGATGATGCGGGTCTTCTTGTTGTCCCGGGCCGCGTTGCCGGCCAGCTCCAGGATTTCAGCCGTCAGATACTCCAGCACCGCAGCCAGATAGACCGGCGCTCCGGCACCCACACGCTCAGCATAGTTACCCTTTCTCAGGAGCCTGTGAACACGGCCCACCGGGAACTGCAGGCCAGCCCGGGACGACCGAGACTTCGCCTTGGCGCGAGCTTTCCCACCGCCCTTTCCTCTTCCGGACATTGTCACCAGCGCTTTTACAGAGAATGCTGCACTCCGCCCACATTGCGGTCTCTTATACCTTCGGGAGGAATGGTGGGGAGACCATTTCTGACTGGTTAGCGTCTCCTAATGTTGTTACAAGCCTGCAACAAATCTGCTTCATTCCCCAATCCGGAGAGGAGGGCGGCAACGACAGGCGGCAAATCATCAACCGCTTTCTTTCCAATTTGAAAATCCCGCCAAATTCCAAACAAAGGAGTATTGTTTCCCTGAAACCTGAAGTACAAAACTCTGAGTAAAGTTCAAAAAACATTAATATACATGATAATTTACTTTTAGTTTACAAATGTGTACTTCACACGGTCTTACTGTCCCTCATTTGCCAATCTGCATCTGTCCATTTCTGATCTTGAGAATGGGTTATTTTCTAAACCTTGAGAAGCTGAAACAAAACAGGCCAAACACTGCAGTCTGCAACCTGTCTTTTCTTTGCACATTTTAATACCACCCCGATATGCTGATGAAGCAGCATACAACATTCTTCCGGCTCAACATCGATTGCGAACACGTTTTTAAAGACGATATTTTAAACCTGTCCTCCCTCATTGCTCTCGATCGGATTCAGCAGAAGCTCCACGTTTCAGCCCGGTAGCTGTGTTGGTGTTCTCTCGGTTCGGTTTGAAAGTCTCTCACCAACAGCAGGAAGCTTTATTTTGCATTGCGAAGAATCGGATCAAACCCGCGCATTGGAAATGTAAAGTAAATCATAAGTAAATGCATCAATCGTGGGACGGAAAGACGTGGGCATTTGTCTACCAGGGTGAACAAGATAAAAAGTGACACACTGGCGCCTGATCTGCTCTCTCCACCCCACTCCCGAATAATTTGCAAAGCACTTATTAACATAAAAACATGTGGCACAAGTTAAAATGCCTTATCAAGAATCACATGCAAACTGAAACAAACTCAAAGAAATGGTTCAGCTGTCTCAGGGAAATTGTGGGTGGCTCTTAGAAGAGCCTTTGGGTTGTGGATGTGTTTGTTTCAGTGCGATGCCGTCCTTCACTTGGAGCTGGTGTACTTGGTCACCGCCTTTGTACCCTCCGACACGGCGTGCTTGGCCAGCTCCCCGGGCAGCAGCAGCCGCACGGCGGTCTGGATCTCCCGGGAGCTGATGGTGCTGCGCTTGTTGTAATGGGCCAGGCGGGAAGCCTCCCCCGCGATGCGCTCGAAAATATCGTTGACGAACGAGTTCATGATGCTCATGGCCTTGGAGGAGATGCCGGTGTCGGGGTGAACCTGCTTCATCACTTTGTAGATATATATGGCGTAACTTTCCTTCCTGGTCCGCTTCCTCTTCTTGCCGCCCTTCGCTGGCGCCTTCTTGATGATTTTCTTCGCGCCTTTCTTGGAGGCTTGCTGTGCTTTCTTCTCATCAGCCATAGCGCCGCTCACTCTCAGACACAGAATAAGGGAAAGCCGGCTCGGAGCTCCCTTTTTATAGACTGATGACGTCAGCAATGCTAATGAGGGATGGGGAAAGCCTGGTTTCTGATTGGGTAGCTTACACAGAATCATTCCCCAACATTGAGTCTCTCTGATTGGTTAGTGTGGGATCCAATGTGGATCTGTCATGAACGACAACGAAATGTGAAGTGGATGGTGATTCTGTTCCTGTCAGTCTGACTGAGGGAGATTTGTTTTGTGTCTGTGACACAGAAAGTGACTGTGGTATTGGCTCGGTTTCCTTTTGCTCGTTGTTGTGATGATGTGTTTCTAGCTCCGCATGTCTGTTTCTGTTCCTCTGTATAGGCTGGAATTAACACAGAACTTGTCACTGTGTGAAAAAAAACTCTCCATTCGAAATTGTGATTACATTTGTTGTTAAGTTACACAAACCACTGGAACCTGATTGTGAGTGTTTTCTACACTTGGGGTTGATGCAATATATTTCTGAGACCTTGACGGATAACTGTGGGCCCAGAGACCTATCGATAACTGTGTGCTTTGCAAGTACCTGCAGTGTAACTGAACCACTTTGCTGCACTTTTCATTTAGATGTCTTGCAGTTTCATGTCGGGATTTATAACATTTCTCAGTCATATGCGAATACCTGTTAACCAGCAACTGTTAACATACTATATATATATATGTGTCACTTTAACTTTGTATCTGTTGAGTCCTAATTTACACATTTGGCATTAACTCAACATCTTTGTGGAGAAAGTGAGGTCTGCAGATGCTGGAGATCAGAGCTGAAAATGTGTTGCTGGAAAAGCGCAGCAGGTCAGGCAGCATCCAGGGAACAGGAGAATCGATGTTTCAGGCATAAGCCCTTCTTCAGGAAGGGCTTATGCCCGAAACGTTAATTCTCCTGTACCCTGGATGCTGCCTGACCTGCTGCGCTTTTCCAGCAACACATTTTCAGCTCATTATCTCAACATCTGTCCACTGAGGCTCTGGTCCTCTGTGTAATAGTCAATGAGTGTTACTTCAAGACAGCTTTTATTCTGTAACCATCAAACACTGTTGTATGTGGTAAAACGTTACACTATTTGCCAGCCACTTAGAAATATTCCTCCAATCTGTGCCCCATGAGAAAGTGAGGATTGCAGATGCTGGGCTTATGCCTAAAACGTTGAGATGAAGGGTTTCTGCTTGAAACATCAATTCTCCTGCTCCTCGGATGCTGCCTGACATGCTGTGCTTTTCCAGCACATCGTATTTCATTCTGTAACTGCCAGTTTGTTGTTTCTAATCTTATATTTACTCAGTTTCAGTCAATCACTGGCATGACAGAGAGCAAATATCTCAACATCTCAAAGTTTCTGATAAAATGGATGGTTAATTTGTTTTTCACTAAGTTACAAATAAAGTGTATGATGAGTGATGCCTCCAAATCCTGTCATGCAGATACAGTGTATATGCTGTAGTTATTAATTTCTTTCTATCTTGTGTCACTTTAAATATCTCAAAGCAGAACACCATAAGCAGCATGAGAACTCTGTGACATTTCTATCTGCCTGTGTGTACTCTGTTAGGAGAACAGATCACAAAGGCTTTAGCTATGGCCTTCATCTCATTTTGATGTTTAGTGCCGATAACCAAAGACTCCCTTATGTATCAAAAAAAGATATATGGGTGCATTAGCATATATTAAGCTGATAACCCAACCCTAACTCTGTGGAACAGAAGGCTTCCCGTTCAAAACTGTATTCCTTACTCTAGATTCTCTCATGAGCAGTGCCATCCTCCCAGCATCAACTCTGTCAACTCCCGTCAGATCATTTTTTTTTGCTCTAAAGTTCATACATTGTTCTTCAAAACTCCAATGAGAATATACCCAATCATTTCATACTTACAATGAGAGCCTATGTATCAATCTGCAGCTCTAAGCTTCTGCTATGTGAATATGTGAGTACAGGTATCACCCTCTCCCAGTAAGATTCTGCTATGTGCATACTTGAATGAAGTTATCACCCTATACCTGTTGGTTTCTACTGTGTGAATATGACAGTTTCTGGTCTGTAAATGTAATAGTTTAATCAATCACATTTACAGACCAGAAACTGTCATATTCACACAGTAGAAACCAACAGGTATAGGGTGATAACTTCATTCAAGTATGCACATAGCAGAATCTTACTGGGAGAGGGTGATACCTGTACTCACATATTCACATAGCAGAAGCTTAGAGCTGCAAATTGATACATAGGCTCTCATTGTAAGTATGAAATGATTGGGTATATTCTCATTGGAGTTTTGAAGAACAATGTATGA
>NC_057759.1:6631322-6648892 GCF_004010195.1 Chiloscyllium plagiosum
ATTTATCAAAAATGTAATTTTGACTTTCTCAGTTACTGAAAATATCAAAATTTCCTTCTGCATCTGCACTCAATATCTTCTTCATCTATTCCTGTTGTAACAATATGACAATATGACTTGTTTGTTCACCTTGATTGTAACTTTAAAATTGCCTTTACTATATGTGGACTAATGTAATTCCTGAATGTATATTTCATCTGAGGATACAGTCTATCCCTCTTCTGATGTTGCAAATGATAATTAGCTATGCATAATGGAATTTATTGGAACTGAGCTTTTGAGCATTGAGTATAAAGAGAAATTTTTTAAAATATTTCATCAGTTGTGTCTGATTCTTGGATTGAATGCATACTTCTGGAAATGGAGCTCAATGCGTGTCTGACTCAATTCACTCTGACTGTGGAAAGGATGTTCACCAGCCTGACAACTGTAACATAGCTGCTGTTTGGTAGAAGCAGATGGTCATACTTGGCTTTGTACTGAGGAAATATTACATCACCTTGGTCCATCAAACATTTGCCTGGAGGAAGAAAAGAAATATCAGTTCTGAGTAGAAAGACATCAACTGATCAACACAACATTCAGGTCATGATCATGATACTTCTGTTTTTAAACAAAGCAAGGACTGATTACAAAGCAACACTGATCTCCTCCCAATCTTTTTCTGTTTGCGAAATTCTGAAACAATTTACTCAGATGAAAGAAAACTAACCAACATATGTACAGCTCCAAATATAGAATGATTACACAGTTCAATATTCAGCTTCCAAAATAAAACACTAACTGTTGAAGGAAGAACTGTTAGGCGGCACGGTGCCCACAATGCCATGAGCAGGGAATTCCAGGGTCTTGATCGAGCGAAAGTGAAGGAAATGGGATATATTTTCAAGTGATTATGGTGTGTGGCTTAGAGAGAAACTTGCCCTCTATCAAGGTGATGTCTCCCTACATCAACTGCATTTAACTTTTCTGATGGAGGTTGCCCTGAGTTTGGAAAGATTTACAATTTACAAATTATTACTTTTGTAAACTTAACAAAACTTTAGGGTTCATGAGATAATATTTCATCCCAAGAATAGGCATACAAATTGGGAAGAAAATAAACAGACAAACATAAAGCATGGGAACAATTTAGAATTCAGGGCATAGGAGATGACCTGGGAGTTGCAGTGAGAGAGAAACTCACTGAGATCTTTGTAGAGAGAGGGGGAGAACTTCTTCAAGGTAGCATCTTTACAAGAGGATTCACAGTAAGTTTAGAGTCAACTTCGTAGACTTCAACAGTTTCCACATTTCCCCTCCCCCCACCTTACACCAGTTCCAACCTGCCAGCTCAGCAGCATCCTCATGACCTGTCCTACCTGCCAATCTCCCTTCACATCTATCCACTCCACCCTCCTCTCTGACCCATCACCTTCATCCCCACGTCCATCCATCTATTAAATTCTTAACTACCTTCTCCCCAGCCCCACCCCACTCCCATTTATCTCTCCACCCTGGAGGCTCCCAGTCTCATTCCTGATGAAAGGCTTTTGCCCGAAACATCGATTTTCCTGCACCTCGGATGCTGCCTGACCTGCTGCGCTTTTCCAGCACCACTCTAATCTTGACTTTGATCTCCAACACCTGCAGTCCTCACTTTCACCACAATTTAGAATTCAGCAAACGATGAGATAAAGGACATTGATTAAGAAAGAGAAAATGAGGACTGGAGTAAGCTTGCAGATGTTTTGAAAAATAAACTAACTGTTAAAGTACTGATAAATGTGTAAAGGGGAAATGGAAGAAAACATGGGTTGGTGACCACAAAGCTAGCTCTCTTACGATCAAAAAGAGGCAGTCCATATTAGGGAGCAAAAATGGCTATCCATTCAAATATGTAACTTGTTCGCTGATCACAAAGAACGACACAAATGATGCACCAGGAATCTTGGGGAACACAGAGTTCAGCGAGAGGGAAAAACTGAAACAAATCAGTATTGTTTGGAAAATTGTGTTGGGACAATGGATAAGATTCAAGCTGAGAAATAGCAGGGCCTGGTCATCCATATCCCAGAGTACTTAACATAGTGGTCACAGAAATAGAGAATGGTCATGTTCCAAAATTCCATAGACATTGCAATATTTTCCACAGATTGTGAGTTAGCTAATGTGACCAATCTATTTGAAAAGCAAGTTAGACATAATCTGGGAATTATAGGCCACTCAGCCTGCAGGAAATAAATACTTGCAGAGTGTCTGCAGGAAAAAAAAGATTGGGACCAAACAAAGTCAGCATGGATTCGAAATGCCTGTTCCTGTGTCATAATGTTCTATGTTCTCAGCTTGGCAAATCTGCTGGAGTAGAGGTGATAAGCAGATGGCATCATTTGGATGTTTCTTTTGACAAAATCTCACAAAACAAAATTATGAACATGGTGTTGAGATGGATTTAAAAAACTGCTTGACTGAAAGAAAACACGTAGAGGGGATAAATGGATCATTTTTTCGATGGCAGGCAATGACTAGGAGTCGTGGCAAGAATCATGATTAGAATCCTACTCTTCACAATATAGTCACAATGATTTAGAAGAGGAAACTAAATGTAATATTTCCAGATTGAGAGATGACATAAAACTGGGTCGGATGGTGAGCTGTGAAAGAAAATGCATTGTGACTGTGTTGAGGAGAAGTCATTGAGCAAAAGCTCAATGTGGATAAATGTAAGGTTTTTAGTAAGGACAGTCAGAGTTGATAAAAATGAAACTGGAAAAGCACAACATCAGAGGAGCAGCAAAGTCAATGTTTTATTAGCAAGTACAAATAAATCATAAATTAGACATAGACAACTGGGGTGAAAAGCATCTCTTGAACATTATGCAAATAGAAAGGGCATTCTTGAAAGGGAGATTAGGAAATCAAAGAGGGGGAACCAGATAGTCTTGGCAGATAAGGTTAAGCATAATTCAATGAGATTCTACAAGATCATTCAAAGCAAGTTAACAATGAGGGAGAGAAAGAGAGTAGGGCACCTTAAAGATCAAAGAGGTAGTTGTTGTTGTTGGAGCCTTTTCCCCTGAAAGGGAATGCAAACTCAGTAGGCAGGCAGAACTCAGGCAAGTGGAGGTTTATGCATGCAAAACCCAGTTAAAGCAGGGACAAAGGATCCTCTCCAGAGACCAGCCCTCAAAGGGAGATCATGACACACTCTGAATTTATAACGTAAAGCAGTATTTTATAAATTTGCTGATAACAATCGCTTACAACCTGATCACTTTGATCCACCCTCATACTTCGTAAACTCAATCCTATAAGACACCGAATCAATGACAGGCATTCCTTTAACAGGCCTCAGCTTCCCATGACCTCATGGTATTGAACAGACACTATAATCACTCATCCTTGCCATCTTTCTATGCATCCTCCTCATTCACATTCCAAAGTTAATTGCTTCAGGCCTCTTAGGCTGGCTTTATCTGTGAGTCGGTTTGAATTCTGATATTCATTGCATCTCATGTGCTTTCTTTATGAAATTCTGATTTTCCTCTTATATTTCCCATTGTCCTAATTATGTGTGTTAAAAATACCAAAGATATTTAGTTTTAACTAGTTGCTATAAGATTTGTAAGAATGCTTTCTGTTCTGGTTCGTTAGTCTTAGATCTGTTTTCAAAGACTTCCAGCAGAGATACATGGAACCAAAACATTTATGCCTGTGTGTGAAAGTTAGTAGGTTTTCAGAAGTACCTTGATTTGCCCTGGTCAAAATAGATTACTCACAGCCATTAATGACAATGTACTAAGGGCAGACATTTGTCAGCCATTTTGTGGGAGCAGACATGGGCCATTTTGTTACCAGCAGATCCAGTTCACCTCTGCAGTTCTGTTTGAATTTCAGAAGATGTGAGAGGCAGAAAATGAAATTTCACATCAGTTTGTACTGGGAAGCAGGCAAACATAGTAAAATGAATATTGATGTTTTGAAAAGAGTTCACAGTACAGAAGAGGAAATGCTGGAGGTCTTTGAAAACAAAGTTGGATAATCTCAGAGACCTGATCTAGTGTATCCCAGGACATTGTGTGAATTAAGGAGGATATTGTGGTGCCCCTTGCAGAAATATTTGTATCATCTGTAACTATGGTGATGTGCTGGATGATCGGTTATCGGGTAATATTTTGCCATTATTTTAAGATGGGATGTAAGGAGAAGCCTGGGAAGTATAGACCTGCGAGTCTGACCTGTGTGATGGGTGCATTGTTGGAGGTGATTCTGAAAGATAGGATTCAAGTGTGCAGCTTGGGGAGGAGTGGTAGGAGAGGGCAAGGAATAATTATGAATTGTCAGGATTGTTTTGTAGAAGGAAATTATATTTCCCAAAGTTGATTGAGATTGTTGAGGGAGTATCCAAGAAGATTGAGGGCACATTGGTAAACATTATTGACTTGAAGTTTGGTGAAGCCTTTTACACGTTTCTGCATGGTAGACTAAATAGCAAGGTTAGATTACATGGGATTCAGGTTGAGCGTGCCAATTTTATATTCAATTGGCACAACAGCAGGAGATAGGAGGAGGTGGACAGTTGCTTATTAGACTGAATGCAAGTTACCAATGATGTTCCACCCCAATCAGTGCTGGGTCAGTGATTCATTTATAAGACGATAATTAAAGACACGGGACCACAGACATCTACAAGCAATAAAAATAATGTACTCCGAGCACTGTTAAGATTGCGTTGTATCAATGTTGCATGATAAACTTTTCACGCTCCTTGTGCTACGGCTGAAACGGTGTCCAGCCATGAAGAAAGGTTTCATATTAGATGACACACACAGTAACAGCACAGTATCGAATAAGGCAGGGACTGACACCTATATCAATTAAATGAAGGTAATTCAATCAGACAGGCGGGAGTGTTCAGCTCCTTTCACAGATGCTGTGAGTGGCTCTTAAAAGAGCCTTTGGGTTGTCAGATAAAAGAACACTTCACTTTTTAGCAGATCCAGCAGCGGAGGTTTTCTTGGGCAGCAGCACGGCCTGGATATTAGGCAGCACCCCGCCCTGAGCGATGGTCACCCCTCCCAGCAGCTTGTTGAGCTCCTCGTCGTTGCGCACGGCCAGCTGCAGGTGCCTGGGGATGATGCGGGTCTTCTTGTTGTCCCGGGCCGCGTTGCCGGCCAGCTCCAGGATTTCAGCCGTCAGATACTCCAGCACCGCAGCCAGATAGACCGGCGCTCCGGCACCCACACGCTCAGCATAGTTACCCTTTCTCAGGAGCCTGTGAACACGGCCCACCGGGAACTGCAGGCCAGCCCGGGACGACCGAGACTTCGCCTTGGAGCGAGCTTTCCCGCTGCCCTTTCCTCCTCTTCCAGTCATGATCACAATCTCTCAAACACTTTCAGAGAGAATGCTGCACTCCGCCCACATCGCGGTCTCTTATACCATCGGGAGGAATGGTGGGGGCGGCCGTTTCTGATTGGTCCCATTGTTCAGCCCCTCCTAATGTTCCAATTCCCAATCAGATATCTGCCTCATTCCCCAATCCGGAGAGGGCCCGGGGAGGAGGGCGGAAAGTCCCAGCGCCAAATCATCAACCGTTTTTTTACAATTTGAAAAGCCCGCCAATATGTACCGAAAAGGAGAGAGTTTAAACACAGAAGAATGCACGAATACTCGATCTAATTTACTTCTACGTTAAAACCCTTTTCCTCGCCTCGTGGAACCTGCCCATTTTTGATCCTGAATGGAATCTTCTGACCATTAAACACAAGCGGAAACAAAAAAGGCGCCAAACCCTGCACTCTGCAACTAATCATTTCTTTCACATTTCAACAGCACCCCGATAAACTGATAAAACATGATTACATTCTCCCGAGTTAGTGCATTAATAGTGAACACGATCGTTCGAGAATATTTTAAAGTTACCCTCCCTTTTGCACACGATCATAGATCGATAAAAAAAAACTCCACATTTACTCCGCCACTTCTGCAGCTGTTTTATTTCGGTGTATTTTGCATCCGGACAATACCCGTGCAGAAATTTAGAAATGTAAAATAAACAAAGTTAAACCGCACTGCGAGGGAAACTGTTTACTTTGCTTGCCGGCTGGTACTGGGGGCACTTTGTTTTCCAGGGGTGAGACTCAAGGTTCGTGCCCCATCGGGGCATGTAACTCCTGAACTGATCGAATAACAAAGAGTAACACGGACACATACAAGCAGCTGAAAAATGACTCAGTGGCGTTTCACATGATCTCTCTCACCAGGCTGGGACCACAGGATATACATGAGAATACATACAACAGAGAATAAGGCGCGGACCGGGTCAGCTATCACTCATTGCTTTATATAACATTCATAACATACAAACATAGAACATTACAGCGCAGTACAGACCCTTCGGCCCTCGATGTTGCGCCGCCCTGTCAGACCAATCTGAAGCCCATCCCACCTACACTATTCCATGTACGTCCATATGCCTGTCCAATGACGACTTAAATGCACTTAAACTTGGCGAATCTACTACCGTTGCAGGCAAAGCATTCCATACCCTGACGACTCTCTGAATAAAGAAACTACCTCTGACATCTGTCTTATACCTATCTCCCCTCACTTTAAAGTTGCGTCCCCTCGTGTTTGCCATCCCCATACTTGGAAAAAGGCTCTCCCTATCCACCCTATCTAACCCTCTGATTATCTTGAATGTCTCTATTAAGTCACCTCTCAACCTTCTTCTCTCTAATGAGAACAGTCTCAAGGCCCTCAGCTTTTCCTCGTAAGACATTCCTTCCACACCAGGCAACATCCTAGTAAATCTCCTCTGCACCCTTTCCAAAGCTTCCACATTCTTCTTATAATGCGGTGACCAGAACTGTACACAATACTCCAAGTGTGGCCATACCAGAGCTTTGTACAGCAGCAGCATAACCTCCTGGCTCCAGAAATCAATCCCTCTATTAATAATGGTCAAAACACTGTATTCCTTCTTACCAACCCTGTCAATCTGGGTGGCAACTTTCAGGGATCTGTGTACATGGACACCACGATCTCTCTGCTCATCTGCACTCCCAAGAATTAGCCAGTACTTTGCATTCCAATTACTCCGTCCAAAGTGTATCACCTCACACTTGTCCACATTAAACTCCATTTGCCACCTCTCAGCCCAGCTCTGCATCCTATCTGTCTCTCTGCAACCTACTACATCCTTCATCACTATCCACAACTCCACCGACCTTAGTGTCATCCACAAATTTACTAACCCACCCTTCTAAGCCCTCATCCAGGTCATTTATTAAAATGACGAACAAGGGAACCACATTTGCTATCCTCCAGTCCTCAGGCACTATTCCTGTCGACAATGATGATTTGTAGATCAATGCCAAAGGCTCGGCAATCTCTTCCCTTGCTTCCCAGAGGATCTTCCCTTGCTTCCCAGAGGATGCTAGGATAGATCCCATCCGGCCCAGGGGACTTGTCTATTTTAACACTCTGCAGTATTTCTAATATCTCTTCGTTGTGAACCTCAATCTCTCCTCGTCTAGATGAAAGTATCTCTGTATCTTACTTGCCAAAATTTTCATTTTTTACAGTGAACACTGTCGAAAAATATTTATTTAGTGCTTCCCCTATCTCCTCTGACTCCACACACCAACTTGCCACTATTATCCTTGATTGGCCCTAATTTAACTCTCATCATTCTTTCATTCCTGACATACCTATGGAAAGCCTCAGGGTTAACCTTGATCCTATCCACCAACAACTTCTCATATCTCTCTTGGCTCTTCTGAGCTCTCTTTTTAGGTTTTTCCTGACTTCCTCGTAACCCTCAAATACCCTAACTGAGTTTTCACATTTTGTCCTAACAGAAGCCTTCTTGTCCAGGGATTTCACTTCCCTAGTAAACCACGGCTCACGCGTTCTATATCTTCTTCCCTGCCTGACAGGTACATACTTAACTAGGACACACAGGAGCTTTTCCTTGAATAAGCTCCACACTTTTAATGTGCTCATCCCCTGCAGTTTCCTTCCCTATTCTACGCTTCCTAAATTTTTCCTAATTGCATCGTAATTTCCCTTCCCCCAGCGAATACACCGAGGTGGAGTACACCTATCCCTTTCCATCACTAAAGTAAACATAACAGAATTGTGATCACTGTCTCCAAAGTGCTCACCTACTTCCAAATCTAACACCTGGTCAGGCTCGTTACCCAGTACTAAATCTAAAGTGGCTTCGCCCCTTGTAGGACTGTCTACATGCTGTGTCAGGAAGCCCTCCTGCACACACTGGACAAAAACTGACCCATCTATAGTACTCGTACTGTAGTGATCCCAGTCAATATTTAGATAGTTGAAGTCACCCATGACAACTACCCTGCCTCTCTCACTCCTATCAAGAATCATCTTTCCTATGCCTTTCCTCTAAATCTCTGGGACTATTCGGAGGACTATAGAAAACTCCCAGCATGGTGACATCTCCTTTCCTGTTTCTAACCTCAGCCCATACTACCTCAGTTAACAAATCCCCAAACATTTTTTCTACAACTGTAATATTGTCCCTGATCACAATGCCACACCTCCCCTTTATTACCATCTTCTTTGTTCTTACTGAAACATCTGAAAACTGGAATCTGCAACAGCCATTCCTGTCCCTGCTCTATCCATGTCTCCGTAATGGCCACTACATCGAAGTCCCAGGTACCAACCCACGCTGCCAGTTCACCCACTTTATATCGGATGCTCCTCGCGTTGAAGTACACGCACTTCAAACCAGGTTCTCGCTTGCCAGTGTCAGATACTTGATTTTGGAACTCCCTACTCTCATCCCCTTCTGTACCTGTCCTACAAGTTTGGTTCCCATTCCCCTGCTGTATTAATTTAAATCTATCTTAATAGCTTTAGCGAATTTCCCACCCAGGATATTTGTACCCCTCTGGTTTAGATGAAGACCATCCTGAGGTCCCACCTACCCCAAAAAGCTTAACTTATCCAAAAAACCGAAACCCTCCCTCCTGTACCATCCCTGTAGTCACGTGCTCAACTCCTTTCTCTCCCTATTCCTCACCTCACTAGCACGTGGCACGGGCAGCAAACCAGAGAAAACAACTGTTTGCCCTAGCTCTGAGCTTCCATCCTAGCTCCCTGAATTTCTGCCTCAAGTCGCTCTTCCGACCTATGTCATTGGTGCCAATGTGGACCATGAGTTGGGGCTGATCACCCTTCACCCAAAGGATCCCAAAAACACGATCAGAGACATCACGGACCCTCGCACCCGTGAGGCACCACACCAACCAGGAGTCTTTCTTGTCCCCATAGAAGATCCTATCTGTCCCTCTAGCCATCGAGTCCCCAATGACTACTGCTCTGCTCCTCTTCCCCCTTCCCTTCTGAGCAGCAGGTGCCCCACTGCCTTCCCCTGGTAAGTCAAACCGAAAGTTTATGAAGGGATCAAATACCGAGCTCATTCTAAAGTGTGAGATTCTAATTGTAATGTATTCTGCATCTTTTGATAATGGTTTTCTTTTCTCTTCCATTTTAAAATGGCATCATATTTGTTGTCAAGTGAGAAAATGCACTGCAATCCGACAGGGAGTGTGTTTTACTCCTGGAAATGATGGAACTACTTGACAAATGCATCGTGATGGAGGAAAATGGGAGTTAAAGAATGTTCTCTTTTGCTTGTGTTTCTTGTTCTACACTCTCTCAAGATGAAGGACATTCTACCATCATCTATTCTGCAAACTCCCTTCAGTTATCTTTTCCCCCTATTCTTCTTCAAATCTCCAATGAGTATCAGCCAAAGTATCCATACTTTACTCAGAATAGCTGCCAGTGTGTGTATCATTGTCAGTTCTACTCTTGATTACTTCAATGACTAAAGGGAACTGATGTACTGTGACCTGTGACTTTTGCTTTCTGCTGACAACATGAATTTTACTCCCTGACTGTTCGGCTCCTCAATCAGTGTCAGCAGCCTCCTGCCAATATTTCAGTTCCTGAAATCTTACTTTGCACTACATTAGAATACATATTATTTGGTGCATTTCAGTTTCTAGCAGAACTTTTTTTCATTATGAACTTTGCTATGTGGATTTTCTCTGAACTTTATTTGGTCACAAGTCATTTGTACTCACTCTGAACTGGTCACTGTTATTTAAGGATTATTTTGAACATGATACTTGTGTGAATTTTAATTGTGACAATCTTGTGTTATTTGTTTTATCACTGTGATTCCCTGCTTACACTGTGAGATAGTGTTGTTCAGAATTTCAGGTTGCTTAAGGGTGAGTTTAGCTCTCGTTATTGGCTATGTAAAACGGGAGTGCGGTTTTTGATCTGCCCATGTGAGCTTTTGGGAGGTGAATGATTATTACTCTCTCACAATCTGTCCCTGTCAGTTTCTGCCATCTGAATGTGTGATTGTAGTCATCAGTCTGTATCTGTCCATTCTTCCACATTACATTAGTATAATTATCACAATCCCAGAATGGCTCTGATGTGAGAATGTGTAAAGGTATTTACTATTGCAGTGCCTATCAATCTTTGCTATGAGACTGTTTGACTGGCTGTACCCGTTTCTTTCTGCTCATTGAATTTGTCTGTGTAATTTTCAGTCTCCCAATATCAGTCTCTGCTATGTGAATGTGGGAGTGCTTTTATCAGTATTACCTTGTCCATTTCTCTGTTGGGAATATGTCAATGTGGTTATCAACATGTACCTGTCAGCTTCTATTTTGTGAGTATCTCAGTTTAGTTAAACTTTTCCACACAGGTTGTGATGTGCGAATATGGCAGTCTAGTCATCAATTTGTACCTGTCTGTTCTTCCACAGTCATTATGTCTGTGTAATTATCAGTCTGTCCTTAAGGTCTCTGCTGTGAGAATGTGTAATTGTAGTTATCAATCTGTCCCTGTCAGCGTTTGCTCTGCGAATGTGAGAGTGTATTTACTAATTGGTCCCTGACAGTTTCTGCTATGTAAATGGGGGTTTTGCTATCCATGTCATTATGTTCATTTCTGTTATGTGAATGTTTGACTGGCATTACCAATCTGTACCTGTCAGTTTCTGCTCAGTGAATGTGTCTGTGTAATGAACAGTCTATCCCAATCAGTCTCTGCTACAAGTCTGTGTGAATGCTTTTATCAGTCTCACCTTGTCAGTTTCTGTGTTGTAAACATGGTCATCAATCTTTACCTGACATTTTCAGGTTTGTGAATGTGAATGTGAGAGTTTGGTTATCAATCTGTTCCTGTCAGCTTCTGCTTTATGATATCTAAATTTTGGCTTAATCTGTTCCTGAATGTTTCTCTGGTGTGCAAATGGCAGTGCAGTTATCTATCTGTACCCAGTCTGTTTCTGTTATGTGAATATGAGGGCAGTTATCAGTTAGAATGATTGTGTGGCTTTAAAAGGTGCATTTTGTCCTGTCCACAGTAGTTAACATACAACGCAACAAAGAAGAAACTTGAATAACTTAACTCTACTGGAATACTTAACAGAATAATGGATACAGTATCACTTCCTAATTAACTGTTCCAATACAGTAATATCCCATAAACATCCTTGGCAAAAGACAAATTCAATAAAATATATAGTCTCACATCGGACTCCAGTAGCAGAAAGAGAATCTGCAGCTTCTGACTGTAACTGAGAGGAAACAAACTAGCTTTCCTGTCTTCAAGACATTGACAATTTTGCTGAAAGCCAAAACAAAAATGTCATCCTGTGAGAGCTTGACCACACCCATTCAGGCTGCTTCTGTTGTTCCAACTTTAAAAGGAGCCTCAAACTGTTTACTCTAGTGCAGACTTCTTGACACTTCTGCCATAAAACCTCTCTTCAACAAGAAAGAAAGAACAAAATAAATATCTTCAAGCCACAATATCATCAAACCTCCCACCCCTCTTAAAAATCAATATACAGAGATGGCCTAATTTTTAAAAACTCCTTAGCCTTACACGATTAATAAACAATACGTACACGTTTTGTTGACTCTAAGCATGCAAACACTCACTACAACAGTCCATTTTTTCCTGCTGTGTAACGCTTCCATCTTTTTTCATCAAAGTCACAACAACACCTTGGCAATTAGGTTCTCTCGCCCTGCCATGTATGTAATTTGCAAATTGAATGGCTGCGATAGTAAGCTTAATCTAAACAGTCTGTAATTTTTGTTCTTAAATTTCTCCAAAAACAATAAACTCAAGGTCTCCTTCTCAAACACGAAGTATTTCTGTTGATGAGTTTTCAGCTTTCTGTAAAGCTGCCCATTTGGCATGAAACTTTGCTCTCGTGGCTCGGTGTCTCTGCCTTAAATTTGCTCTTCAAGAACAAAAAGACAAAAACCTGTTAAAGCCACAGTCTCACTCTCTCATTTCCTGCATTGTGGATATGAAAATTCATTTATCGACCTGTACCTGTCCATTCTTGTCACATGAACATGTAAATGTTGTCATTAATGTGTCCCTGCCAGTTTATTGCAATTCAAGCGTTGTTATAAATCTACCCTCTCAGTTTCTGCTGTGTGAATGTGAGTTTAGTTATCAAACTGTACCTGTCAGTTCATGTTCTGTGAAATGGGAGTGTTATCAAGTTGTTCCAGTCAGTTTCTGCATTGTGAATATGGGAGTGCACTTATTAATATTTCTAGGACAGTTACTATTGTTTAGAAGTGTGAGTGCACTTACCTATCTGTCCGTGTCAGTTTCCGATATCTGAATGTAATTTTAGTATCCTAACATATCTGCCAGTTCTTCTTTTATCTCTGGGAATGAGAGTGTTACCTTCAGTTTCTACCTGACAGCAGTTGAGTTTGGTTATTGATCTGTAATGCCACTTTCTGATAGGTGAACACTGAGCACAGTTATTCATCTGTACGTGATACTTTCTGATATCTGAATATGAAAGTGTAGTTGTCAACCTATACCTGTTGGTACATGCAATGAAACTAAGAGAGTGTGTGTCTCTTTCTGTCATGCGAACATCTGAGTGTTATGAATCTATCCATGACAGTGCCTGCAAAAGATAATGTGTGTGTGTGTGTGGAAGTAACTGCCCTGTTAATACATGTGTCATCATCAATGCGTTTTTGCTTGTTTCTGCAAAGTGAATGAGTGAACAAAGGTATCAATGCATGCCTGTCAGTTTCTATTTGGTAAAGGGATGTATACCTCTGGCAACCACTAATATTCTCTGTGAGGGTGTGATTCATTATGTGATACCTGTTATGAGGGTAATTGTAGGCAGATCTGTTTCAGTTCGTGAGTGCATATTTTGGACAAGAATTCAGACATTCCAGTTTCAAAATTGTGCAAATATCAATGAGCTGTGAATGATGAATGTGTTCAAACTGGACACATGTGCATTGTGAACTGTGAGAAAGAAACAAACTGATATTTTTGTCAATTGTTTGAACATCTCTCTCTCAAACTGAGCTCAATGTGTCGCTGACTCAAATCACTCTGACAGTGGAAAAAATGCTCTTAGCTCTGACAGCAGTAAAATAACTGCTGTTTGTTAGAAACAGCTGGTCACACTTGGCTCTGTATTGAGGGAATATTACATTGTCTTGGTCCTTCAAGTATTTGCCTGGAGGAAGACAGAAGTGAAATCTCCTGTAAATCATCATTAGCCAAGTTTGACCATCTTTAGCTGATCAACACAACATTCTGTTAATAATCATGAGGATATTATATTTAAAGCCAGGAATTCAAACAGAACAACATGTCTGATTCTACTCTTTCTCCATGTCTGGTGATGTTTCTTTTTGTTAATTCAATACCAATTGACTGAGGTCCAGAAACTAACCAATAACTGTACAGCTCCATGAATGGGACTATCCAATGCAAGTGGGTCTGTGAATATGAGTTTAGTTATTGAAATATGCATGTCAATTCCTACTTTGTGAATAACAACCACACACTCACATTCTGTCCTTCTAAGCCTTGCTTAAATTACTTATGTATTCAACTAGCAGTGACTCACAGTGACAGATTGATAGAGAACTATAGATCCATTGAAATGACATTGCACATAAGAGGGCCATTTGGCCTAACTTGTCCATTCCAAACCAAAGACACCAAATGGCCATTGAATCCCATCTTCCTGCTAACAGCCCACAACCCTGCAGCTGAGAGCACTGCCTATTTCTGAAATCTGAATGTATTTTTCAATTTGTTCCTGCCAGACTCTGTTTCATGGCTATGTAAATATAGCTATCAATTTGGACCTGTCAATTTTTCCTCTATGAATATTTGAATCCATCTCTACTTGTAAATGTCAAAATACAGTTATAAATACATATTTGTCAGTCTCTACAATGTGAATGTGTGAGTTTATTGAGCAGTCTATCCCTGTCAGTTTCTGCTCTGTTAATCTGAGAGTGTCAGTAATAAATTTTGTATATTTCAGTCAGATCCTCCCTCAATCTCCTCTGCTCCAAGGAAAGCAAACCCAGCTCATATGGTCTCCCCTTTTGACAGAGACTTTCCAACCCATTGCATCCTCTCCAGCCAATCCCATCCTTCTAATTGTGTGGCAAACAGAACTGCACACAGTATTTGATCTGTTTTATAAAGGTGGAATAAGACTTCCTTGCTCTTATATTCGACAGCTCCGGAAAGCATTCTGTATGCCACCTTCAGCCTGTCTGCCTGTGCTGACACCTTCTGGGATCTATAGACTTGTACACCAAGGTCCCTTTTGTCCTCAGTACTCCCTCGGGACCAATCCTTCATTGTGTAATTCTTTCCCTTATTAGAACTCCCAAAATGCATTACCTCACATTTATCAGGATTAAATTCCATCTGCCATTGCTCTGCCTAATGTACTCATACTGTAGCCTGAGACCACCCCCCTCACTGTCAATAATGCCACCAAAATTCATGTCATAGAGCAAAGAACAATACAACACAGAAACAGGTCCTTTGCACACCAAGACTGCACTAAAATATTTAACACTTCCACATGAAAACTTCATCAGCAGGCTTAATAATTATATTTTCTATATTCACATCCAATTGTTAATATGTACTTAACAAGCAGCAAGGGTCCCAGCACTGATCCCTGTGGTTCACTGCTGGTCAGAGGCTTCCAGTCACAAACGCAACCCTCCACCATTATAGTTTGCATCCTGTCTGCAAGCTCATTTCAGATCCAGTGCACATAAGACTCCAAGACCCAAGCTTGGACTGGTCTTTTATATGGGACTTTGGCCTTGTCAAAGGCTGAGAAGTGGAAAGTAGAATTAAACAGCAGGATGTGAAGCAGAATGGCAGGCAGAAACTAAGGCATACAGCCTACTCACTCAGTAAGGCAGAATGATACCATTGAACAAGCCACTCCAAGGACCCAGCCTATTTCCATTCAAAACAGTTCTGACAAGCAGACCGAAGGTCCGGTAAATGAGTAACTCCAGCCACATTAAACGAAAGGGTAATTGTCCCAGTTACTGAACAATCACCAGGTGCTAGTTACAGCCCATTAATGCCCTAAAACAGCTGAAGGTGCAACAGCTAAAGTTATCTTATAGTACTCAGTTTCTTGAAATAAGTTTGAATATTAAGAAAAGGGTTCTTGTAAAGAGTCTTACCATCATCACCATAGTTTTCAGCATAAAAAATAGGTGCATAATACCAAAGCATGAAGAGGAAAAGAAGCATTTAAACCTGGAAGGGAAGGTTAGCTAGCTTTAGGTAACGCCTTCTCTTATGCCCAGAACAAAATAGTTTGCTCACAGCCTATTAATCAGAGTACTAACTTTACACTTTGTAGCTAACTTTTTATAACAAGAATTAAAATTACAAGTCGATGCCAAGTAAGTCAAAGCAAACTGTCCTTTGATTTTTCTTCATATATTCCCCATTGCCCTAATTATATCAGAGGAGCAATTGAACTTGATAAAATGGAATACAATGAATAACAACATTCACGCTGTCCTGAGAGACAAGCTAGCCTGAGAGAAGCCCAAAGGTGTATCACAAATAACTTTGGAATGTAAATGAATAGGATGAATAGAAAGATCGCAAGACCTTGAGATTAGTTTCCATGAAACTGAGAGGTCAAGGATCCTGGGATTGTCCAAAAAAATGCCCACCATTGATTAGGTGTCTCATTGAATAGGGTATGCAAAATAAGATCATTGTAATCAAGTTTCTGATTGTTATCATAAAATTTATTTTAAAAATCAGAGTGTGTCATGGACCTCTGTTCTGAGGCCTGTCTCTGAGGACGATCCTTTGGCCCTCTGCCTGCGCTAACCGGTTTCTGATTGAATAAACACCTACCACTTGCCTGAATGCTGCCTGCCTGCCTGCTGAGTCTTTCATCCCCAGTCGGAGCTTATGCTCCGACAAAGGCCTTACAGAAGTCCATATAAACCACATCAACTGCACTATTCTCATCAGAACGTTTCATTGCCAGGATTGGAGGGTTTGAGTTATAGAGTCATAGAGATGTACAGTGTGGAAACGGACCCTTCGGTCCAACCAGTCCATGCCAACCAGATAACCCAACCCAATCTTGTCCCACCTGCCAGCACCCAGCCCATATCCCTCCAAACCCTTCTTATTCATATACCCATACAAATGCCTCTTAAATGTTGCAATTGTACCAGCCTCCACCCACTTCCTCTGGCAGCTCATTCCATACCCATGCCACCCTGTGTGTGAAAAGGTTGCCCCTGAGGTCTCTCTTATATCTTTTCCCTCTCACACTAAACCTATGCCCTCTAGTTTTGGACTCCCCAACCCCAGGGAAAAACTTTGCCTATTTACCCTATCCATGCCCCTCATCATTTTGTAAACCTCTGTAAGGTCACCCCTCAGCCTCCGACGCTCCATGGAAAACAGCTTCAGCTTGTTCAGCCTCTCCCTGTAGCTCAAATCCTCCAACCCTGGCAACATCCTTGTAAATCTTTTCTGAACCCTTTCAAGTTTCACAACATCAGAATGCAGAGACCAGAATTGCACACAATATTCCAACAGTAGCCTAACCAATGTCCTGTACAGCCACAACATGACCTCCCAACTCCTGTACTCAGTACTCTGACCAATAAAAGAAAGCATACCAAATGCCTTCTTCACTATCCTATCTACCTGCAAATCCACTTTTAAGGAGCTATGAACCTGCACTCCAAAGTCTCTTTGTTCAGCAACACTCCCTACAATCTTACCATTAAGTGTATAAGTCCTGCTAAGATTTGCTTTCCCAAAATGCGGCACCTTGCATTTATCTTAATTAAACTCACTCTTCCACTTCTCAGTCCTTTGAGTTATAGGGAGAGGTTGAATAGGTTGTTGCTTTGTTCCCTGGACTGTCGAAGAATGAGGTGTGGCCTTTGTATTGGTTGAAAAAATCATGAGGGGCATGATAGGGTGATAGACAAGGTCTTTTTCCAAATGTGGGTGCGTGCAAAAATAGAGGGCACAGGTCTAAATAGTGGAAAAAAGATTTAAAAAGGACAAGAGGGGTTACTTTTCACATAGAGGGTGGTGCTTGTATGGAATGAGCTACCAGAGGAAGTGGAGGTGATGGGTACAATTACAAACTTTTATAGGGACCTGGATATATACAAGAATAGGACCAGTTTAGAGGG
>NC_057759.1:6651489-6674615 GCF_004010195.1 Chiloscyllium plagiosum
TAGAGACTGACCAATCCAGCAAACAACTTACAATCATAAGCAGTACATTTGCATAAAGGTTGTGGAAATTATCCAACCTGCTTTAGAGTGCCAGAGACTGACAATGATATAAAAAGTGTCACTTTAATTTTCAGTACAGTGGTCCTCCAGTCCAGGTAGAGGTCATTCAGCCCACAGGCCTGCAACAATTTACCAAAGCACATCCCACCCAGATATAGACCCCCTACCCCCATAACCACATCTTTAACATAGTTAACCCACCTAGTCTGAACATTGCTGAATATTACAGGGCAATTTACCATGGCTAATCCAGCTTACCTGCTTGTTTGGTCTGTGGAAGGAGAGCAAACTGTTACAAAGACGTGAGTATAACTACCTTTAAGCCAGTTGAATTGGACAGCACCAAGTGTTCTGAAAAAAGAGTAACATTTGGTCAAACAACTCAAGTAGCTGCTTGACTGGAGACATAAACAAAATTGAATTCAACCAATCAGTTTAAATTATATCCTGAAAATACCAAATTCCAATCCAGTTTGAATTGAGTATATTGACAATCTTATAAGCCAATGATACAGTCCGATGCTCTGGAGGTACAAGACCGGAAAACAATGAACAGTTGGGAGAATTGCCAAGCCACCAGCATGTAAAAAGACTGCCTGAAAAATAGCTCTCTTAAAAGTACCTTTATCGATCAGTGACCTGTGAAGCACAATCCCCAAGAAGAACAAAAGACAGGAATACAGAAAAGAACTGAAAGCTCCTGGTTTTGAGGTATGAAGTTTTGTTTTGTAAATCTTAATCAGGAGTTCTATTGGACGAGTATTATAGAAGATAGGTTCGAGGAAGGAGTTGGAAATAGTTGTTATTTAATCACTCTCTGTTATACTTTAATAAATAAAGCTGTTAATCTTTAACTAGTTCTTGGCCTATTGAACTTTCACAGATTACTGCATGGGATAAATCTTTTCTGTGTTGCTGGTTTTAAATTAGTAAAGAGGTTTGTTGGACAAAACCAATGCAGACATGGGGAGAATATCTGTGTGCAGTTTGCCAATGAGCCAAGGCTGGAATTGAACTGGGTCCCTGGCACCAGTGTGCCACCATGCTACCCTGACATGGATGGCGAATGATAAAATCTTTTGCATGTTGAGCAACAGAGATTTGAAGTAAAAAGAGCTCCTGCAGTTTGTGGCAAGTGTCATGTTAAACAGAGACTAATATTGTAAGTATGCTCATTTATTCACAGAGCACACGCTGAAAGGTACCGATACTTTCAAATGCACTTATTCATTCATGTAGTTGAAACTCAGGTTCAGAATGAAAACTGCACTCAAACATTCACACTGCCGAAACCGACAGGTATAGATTTAAAACAATGATCTCATATTCATTAAAATAAAACTGACAGGTACATTTTGATAGCACTCAGTGGGCGGCATGGTGGCACAATGGTTAGCACTGCTGCCTCACAGTGCCAGAGACCCAGGTTCAATTCCCGCCTCAGGGGACTGACTGTGTGGAGTTTGCACGTTCTCCCCGTGTCTGCATGGGTTTCCTCCCACAGTCCAAAGATGTGCAGGTCAAGTGAATTGGCCATGCTAAATTGCCCGTAGTGTTAAGTAATAAGGGGTAAATGTAGGGGTATGGGTGGGTTGCGCTTCAGCGGGTCGGTGTGGACTTGTTGGGCTGAAGGGCCTGTTTCCACACTGTAAGTAATTTAATCTAATCTAGCACTCATATTCTCAGAGCTGAGTACACACAGAATTCTCATTTTTCTTTTTGTCTTCTGCTTTGAGACAAACTGACAAAATCCTGAAATAAATTAATAACTGGAGCATATAACCTGCAATTGCATGACAGAAATAGGAGGCAAAATTCACCTTTCACTTTATCTCTAACTTACTGTGTGCTCACAGATCGCATACTGACAGATTCAATTACAAGTCACTGTGACATAACAGGGATGGAGTAAAAAAAACACATTCATTTCATCTGAAGTTAGAAATGTTGAGATATTTGCTCTCTCACATGCCAGTGATTGACAGAAACTGAGTAAAAACAAGATTAGAAACAAAAAACTGGCAGTTACAGAATGAAATACGGAGTCAGTTGCAAAACAATGAATTGTTAGGATACAATGCAACTATTCACTGGTGAGAAACTGACATGAACAGTGTAACGTCAGCAGTAACATTGTTATTGCAAATTCCGCAAGGTACAAGATATTGCCTCTTGCCAAATGCTACAGTTATAAATACAAACTTACTGTCAAATCGCAGAAGTTGATTGTAAGGATTTGCTGTGGAGGGGAGGGAGTCCTAGCTGAGACTGTCTAAAATGGTGTTTGGTCACACTCAAAATTGTAGATACTAAATGAGACACATTCTTATGTTAATGACTGACACCTACAGAATAAAAAAACAACAGATTACACTTCAGAAGGTTTAAGTTACAGTCCAGTAACATATTGACATGTAAGGACTGTGAAATAGAGTAAACAAAAATGCTTTACCTCCCAGGCACAGATTGGAGGAACATTTCCAAGTGAAAGGCAAATGGTGTAAAGTTTTACAGCTTCCATCAGTGTTTGGTGGATACAGAATAAAACCTGTCTTGCAGTAACACTAATTGACTATTACACAGAGGACCACAGCCTCGATGGATAGGTATTGAATTCATGCAAAATGTCTAAATAAGGACTCGATAGATACAAAGTTCAAGTGAGACATATATAGCATGCTAACGGTTGCTGGTTAACAGGCATTCGTATGAGACTGAGAAATGCTCGAAATGTTGTGGTTCTGTTCGCCGAGGTGGGAATTTGTGTTGCAGACGTTTCGTCCCCTGTCTAAGTGACATCCTCAGTGCTTGGGAACCTCCTGTGAAGCGCTTCTGTGATGTTTCCTCCGGCATTTGCCTTCCACTCCCACATCATCACAACAACGAGCAAAAGGAAACCGAGCCATTACCACAGTCGCTTTCTGTATCACAGACATAAAACAAAGCTCCCTCAGTCAGACTGACAGGAACAGAATCACCATCCACTTCACATTTCGTTGCAGATTCTGACAGATCCACATTGGATCCCACTTTACCCAATCACAGAGACTGAGTGTTTGGGAATGATTCCGGGTAAACTACCCAATCAGAAACCAGGCTTTCCTCCATCCCTCATTAGCATTGCTGACGTCGTCAGTCTATAAAAAAAGGAACTCCGAGCCCGCTTTCCCTTATTCTGTGTCTGAGAGTGAGCGGCGCTATGGCTGATGAAAAGAAAGCACAGCAAGCTTCCAAGAAGGGCGCGAAGAAAATCATCAAGAAGGCGCCAGCGAAGGGCGGTAAGAAGAGGAGGCGGACCAGGAAAGAAAGTTATTCCATCTACATCTACAAAGTGATGAAGCAGGTTCACCCCGACACCGGCATCTCCTCCAAGGCCATGAGCATCATGAACTCGTTCGTCAGCGATATTTTCGAGCGCATCGCGGGGGAGGCTTCCCGCCTGGCCCATTACAACAAGCGCAGCACCATCAGCTCCCGGGAGATCCAGACCGCCGTGCGGCTGCTGCTGCCCGGGGAGCTGGCCAAGCACGCCGTGTCGGAGGGTACAAAGGCGGTGACCAAGTACACCAGCTCCAAGTGAAGGACCGCATTGCATTAAGACCAACACATCCACAACCCAAAGGCTCTTCTAAGAGCCACCCACAACTTTCCTGAGACAACGGAACCAATTCTTTAAGGGTTTGTTTTAGTTTGCATGTTATTCATGTTGAGATGTTTTAAATTTTCGTCCTACATTCACTTTTATGGTTGCTTTGCAATTGGATATTTTTGACGAGGCGTTTTTAGTCACGTTTGATTTTATCAGTACTTTGCAAATTAAACAGTCCCTTCTCGGTCTGTAGCGAGAGCAGATTACGCGTAAGGGTCATTTTTCATCTCATTTGTTCAACTTCCTAAAAACCCTGGTGGAATGTTAAGTTTTCACCTTGGCAAACCAAACGAAAGTGCCCACAGCTTTCAGTCTCACAGATTGATGTATTTTACCCTTTTTTAACATTGCCAAAGCGCGGGTTTAATCCGATTTTTCAGAATGCAAAAAGTAAAGCACTTTCTGCTGTCGGGGAGAGGCTTTCAAAGTGAACCGAGAAAACACCAAAACAGCTGCCGCACTGAAATGTGAAATTTGGTTTTTGCTGAATCTGATCGAGAGCGACGAGGGAGGGCGATTTTAAAATATCGACCAAACACCGTGTTCGCCATTGACACGGAGCTGGAAGAACGTTGTGTGCCGCGTTATCAACGTGCCGGGGTGCAACTGAAATGTGAAAAGACAGTGTATAGCCTGTTTTGTTTCAGCTCGTCACAAGGGTTAGAAAATTGCCCATTCTCAAGATCAGAAATGGAAAGATGGAGGTGGGCAAATGAGGGAGAGACAGATCGTGTCACGGATACATTCATAAATAAAAGTAAATTAGCATACGAGTAGTAAGTGTTTTTATACGTCCTCGGGTTTTTTTTTTGGTATTTCATTTTTCAATCTAAAACCTCTTCCTTTGTAAAGTGGCGGGCTTTTCAAAATGGAAAAAAGCGGTTGATGATTTGCCATGTCCTGTCCGGATTGGGGACTGAGGCACATATCAGATTTGAAATTGAAACAACATTAGGAGGGGCTGAACAATGGGACCAATCAGAAACGGCCGCCCCACCATTCCTCCCGAAGGTATAAGAGGCCGCAATGTAGGCGGATTGTAGTATTTTCTCTGAAATTGCTTGTGAGTTCGTGACTATGTCTGGAAGAGGAAAGGGCGGTGGGAAAGGTCGCGCCAAGGCGAAGTCTCGGTCGTCCCGGGCTGGCCTGCAGTTCCCGGTGGGCCGTGTTCACAGGCTCCTGAGAAAGGGTAACTATGCTGAGCGTGTGGGTGCCGGAGCGCCGGTCTATCTGGCTGCGGTGCTGGAGTATCTGACGGCTGAAATCCTGGAGCTGGCCGGCAACGCGGCCCGGGACAACAAGAAGACCCGCATCATCCCCAGGCATCTGCAGCTGGCCGTGCGCAACGACGAGGAGCTCAACAAGCTGCTGGGAGGGGTGACCATCGCTCAGGGCGGGGTGCTGCCTAATATCCAGGCCGTGCTGCTGCCCAAGAAATCCGGCTCTGCGGCAGCCGCTAAAAAGTGAAGAGTTCTTTCTTGAATCTGACAACCCAAAGGCTCTTTTAAGAGCCACTCACAGCATCAGTGAAATGAGCTAAACTTTCAGTCGGATTGATTATTTTCCTCGCCTTTGTACCGGACATCAATAAATTCCAAGCTCCATTTAATTGGATACTGTCACTGTCTTCGGGAGCAGAGGAAGAATTTGTCATAAAATGTGATTGTCAGAATGTTCTGAATGACAGGATTATTTTCTTGAACGGTCACTGCTTGAGTGATCTCTGTGTTTTGTTATAATGTCCTATGAGTTTAGAATATCTCCGATCTGGTTTGACCTCACATTAGATTCACATTTCCTTTAAGTGCAGTAGGAGGAGCTGGTTTGACCCAGTGCAGTAACGGGTTAGTCGCTGCAGGAGACAGTAAGGAACGGTCCCTGACCCTCTGCGTTTTATTTTCTGCTCAGTTCCTATCCAGTCTGTTATCCCCTGCCTCTGGAGAGAGAGAGCAGATTGAACACCAGTGAAGCATATTTTTCAACTATAAAGGCGGGAATGGGGTAAAGTGAGATTGTCTGATCTTTAATTTCGTATTTGAAAAAAAACCCATCAACGTGTACTTGCTCATGTATTCTTTGTAAAACTTGCTGCTCTTTTATACGTGATGGCGGGCAATTTTAAATTTGAAAAGAAGCCGTTGATCTCTTGGCGCTATTTTTTTCCCTGTCTCTCCTGCCTCCGCCTCACCACAAGCCATGTTAACGCAAACAGTCATTGAGATGTGTAAGATATTTGTGGAAAAACCACAATACCAAAATTTGATGTTAAAATCACACTTATTACTATACTTTTTTCATAAATTCCGCAATCTCTGATTGAATATGTCATTAGTTTTTAACTAACTTCCGATAGAAATGCTAATGTCCCCATCGCTTCCTACTCTCTCTGGACGAGGAAGCGAACCTGTATCTGCCGTGAATCAATCGAAAGCCCGCAGATTGAAACATCTTAAAAGCTAACACTGTACACCGATAAAATTACAGAACCGCACTTTATCAATACATTTTTATTTCATCCAGGTTATTACTTGCCCGAAGACAATATCTAATCGCAGTGTGAACGGGCAGATGGAAAGAACGCGCCATTAAGACATCCGTAGGCTCCCAGAAACAAAACTGACCAGAGTATGATGTCTGGGAAATATAAATACTACAGTATGTAACATTAATGTCTGGATTGCAAAATAAATAAAAACATTATTATTCATGGCGTGGACAGCCAAGTATATATTGATATTATTACTGAGACAGAGGAACGAAGGTTACTGGGAGAAATATCAGCTATGATAGAATTGTAGAACAAACTGGATGATAAAATGGTGTAATGCTGCTATATCTTACAATTATAAGTCAGCATGCGATTCATAGTGAACCAACTTACAGAACACGGTATTAGTAGTTTCAGGATTGAAATAATTTTATAATCACGATATATGTAAAATTACCGTCAACAGTACGCCATCCCCTCCCCTCCCCTCCCCTCCCTATGCGCTGCCTTCCCCGTCCTCAGGTCTCCGCTCTCTATCGGAGGGTTTGGGTGGCTCTGAAAAGAGCCTTTGGGTTCGCTGGAAAAGGGTCGCTTTATTGTACTCAGCCGCCGAATCCATAGAGAGTGCGGCCCTGGCGTTTCAGAGCGTACACCACATCCATGGCGGTGACCGTCTTGCGCTTGGCGTGCTCAGTGTAGGTGACCGCATCCCTGATCACATTCTCCAGGAAAACCTTCAGCACCCCGCGGGTCTCCTCGTAGATCAAGCCCGAGATGCGCTTGACCCCGCCACGGCGAGCCAGGCGCCGGATGGCTGGTTTGGTGATGCCCTGGATGTTATCACGGAGCACTTTGCGGTGCCGCTTCGCTCCGCCTTTTCCCAGGCCTTTACCTCCTTTGCCTCTTCCAGACATCACGCTTCTTCACTCCAATCGCTGCCGAATGAGAGCCGAGCTGCCTCCCCTTCCTTTTTTATACAGCCCAGCCCGACCTGACTGAGAAAGGGCTGACAGAGAGTGAGGGGCGGGTCCGGAGAGGAAACTGAGTGACAGACAGAACAGGGAAATGGCTTTGATCATCCAGCTCCGCCTCCAACTCACTCCCGCCCCAACTGTATCTGGGACTGAACCTTTTCTCCCCAACACTGACTGTTCCTGACCAGAGGAGCGCATGCGTGAGGCCCTCCCCCAGCGCTGCCATTGAGGAGCATTTACTCAGTGAGTGCAAGAGGTTTGTTTGAAACAGACCGCAATGGAGAGATCAGCGCCCAGGGAAGCGAGGGAACAGCAGGCTCCTTCCAGCAGCACATCGGGATGGGAGCCTGGGACACAGAGGGGGCTCCGAGACCGGGATTGATTCGGGGTGAGTTCAGGGAGAACCGGGGGCTGTTTGTAAGAGGCCGAGCGGAGCAGGAACTGGTCCCGGAACTTGGAGTGAGCGGGCTGGGGGGAAGAGAGAGGCCTTTCTCGGGCTGTGTGTGGGCCTGCTGAGGGAGGGAGGAAGCTGCTGTGGGACATTCTTGTGGATTTAATCCCCTAAACACTGATGGAAATTCATTATTTGGCTTCTGTTTCACGCTGTTTGTTGCGAATAGACATTGAAATAAAGGACAGTAGAAACAAATGTGAATGATAAATGTAGCTGGCACTGGATAAATGTCTCTATGTCAAATCGTGCCCAGTATTTGTTTTTCAACGGTTAGTGCATTGGGAGCTGGACATTGAACTGTGGAATCATTACATTTGTGGAGCTGTGCAAATGTTGGTGAGTTTATTTTATCGAACTGAAATGTTTTAAAATTTGGGAAACCGAAAAAGACTGGAAGGAGCTCAGGGCTCGAGTGGAACCAGGTTCAGCTCTGTTCACCTTGTCCTGTTCAAAAACAGAGAATTATAATGATCAGACCCGTGGTTCTGTTTGATTTGCTGGCTTTAAATAAAAAATCTTAAGCATGAAGAACTGAATGTTACATTGATGTTGCCAATCACAGTTGATGTTGGTTTACTTGCCTGTGTTCTTTCAGGCAAGTACTCAAAGGACCAAGACAATGTAATATTCCCTCGGTACTGAGCTAAGTGTGACCAGCTGCTTCGAACAAATAGCAGGTATGTTACTGCTGTCACAGCGAAGAACATCCTTTCCACAGTCAGAGTGGATTGACTCAGACGCATATTGAGCTCCATTTCCAGATATGTTCAAAGTCAAACACCACCGATGAAATGGAAGTTACTATCTATTTAATCTCTCTTCTAAATGCATCTCAATTTTAGAGACTTCTGGATATAGGTTTGCTTGCTGAGCTGTAAGGTTTGTTTTCAGACAGTTCATCACCACACTAGGTACCATCAGTGAGCCTCCGGATGAAGCACTGATGGTATGGCCCACTTTATATTTGTGTGTTTAGGTTTCCTTGGGAAGGTGACATCATTTCCTATTGTAACATTGAGTCATAGAGATGTACAACATGGAAACGGATTCTGTGGTCCACTCGTCCATGCCGATCAGATATCCCAACCCAATCTAATCCCACCTGCCAGCACCTGGTCCATATCCCTCCAAACCCTTCATTTTCATCTACCCATCCAGATGCCTTTTAAATGCTGCAATTGTACTAGCCTCCACCACTTCCTCTGGCAGCTAATTCCATACATGTACCACCCTCTGGGTGAAAAAGTTGCCCCTTAGGTCTCTTTTATATCTTTTCCCTCTCATCCTAACCTATGTCCTCTAGTTCTGGACTCCCCCACACCAGGGAAAATACTTTGTCTATTTATCTTATCCATACCTTTATAAAAATCTATAAGGTCACCCCTCAGCCTCCGATGCTCCAGGAAAACCGGCCCTAGCCTATTCAACCTCTCCCTATAGCTCAAATCCTCCAAACCTGGCAACATCCTTGTAAGTCATTTCTGAACCCTTTCAAGTTTCACAGCTTCACAGCATCTTTTGGATAGGAAGGCAACCAGAATTGCATGCAATATTGCAGCAGTGGGCTAACCAATGTCCTGTACAGTCGCAACATGATCTCCCAACTCCTGTACTCAATACTCTGACCAATAAAGGAAAGCATACCAAACACTTTCATTATCCGATCTGACTGCACTCCAAGGTCTCTTTGTTCAGCAACACTCCCCAGGACCTTACCATTAAGTGTATAAGTCCTGCTAAGATTTGTTTTCCCAAAATGCAGCACCTCACATTTATCTGAATTAAATTCCACCTGCCAATTCTCAGCCCTTTGACCCATCTGATCAAGACCCCGTTGTAATCTGAAGTAGTCTTCGCTGTTCACTACACCTCCTATTTTGGTGTCATCAGTAAATTTACTATCTATACCTCCTATCCAAATCAATTATATACATGACAAAAAGTAGTGGACCCAGCACCGATCCTTGTGGCACTCCACTGGTCACAGACCTTTAGGCTGAAAAACAACCCTCCACCACCACCCTCTGTGGTCTACCTTTGTGCCAGTTCTGTATCCAAATGGCTAGTTCTCCCTGTATTCCGTGAGCTCTAACCTTGCTCACCAGTCTCCCATGGGGACCCTTGTTGAACACCTTACAGAAGCCCATATATATCACATCTACCGCTATTCCCTCATCAATCCTGTTTCTTACTTCAAAAAAACTCAATCAAGTTTGTGAGTTTTGATTTCCCACACACAAAGCCATGTTGACTCCCCCTAATCAGTCCTTGCCTTTTCAAATACATGTACATCTTGTCCCTCAGGATTCCCTCTAACAACTTGCCCACCACTGATGTCAGGCTCACTGGTCTATAGTTTCCTGGCTTGACCTTACCACCTTTCTTAAACAGTGGTACCACGTTAGCCAGCCTCCAGTCTTCTGGCACCTCACCTGTGACTATCAATGAAACAAAAATTTCAGCAAGAGGTCCAGCAATCACTTCTCTAGCTTCCTACAGAGTTCTATAGTATACCTGATCATGTCCTGGGGGTTTATCCACCTTTATGCATTTCAAAACAGCCAGCACTTCCTCCTCTGTAATATGGACATTTTGCAAGGAGTCACCATCTATTTCCCTACATTCTGTATCTTCTATATCCTTTTCCACAGTAAATACTGATGCTAAATACTGGTTTAATATCTCCCCCATATTCTGCAGCTCCACACAAAGGTCGCCTTGCTGATCTTTGAGGGGCCCTATTCTCTCCCTAGTTACCCTTTTGTCTTTAATGTATTTGTAAAAACCCTTTGGAGTCACCTTAACACTATTTGCCAAAGCCACTTCATTGCTAAAGCCCTTTTTGCCCTTCTGATTTCTCTCTTAAGTATACTCCTACTGCCTTTGTACTTTCCTTAGGATTCTCTCAATCCATCCTGTCTATACCTTACACATGCTTACTTCTTTTTCTTAACCAAACTGTCAATTTCTTTAGTCATCCAGCGTTCCCTATACCTACCAGCCTTTCCTTTCACCCTAACAGGAATATACTTTCTCTGGATTCTCGTTATCTCATTTCTGAAGGCTTCTCATTTCTGAAGGCTTCCCATTTATAGCCGCCCCTTTACCTGCAAACATCTGCCCCCAATCAGCTTTTGAAAGTTTTTGCCTAATACCTTAAAAATTTGCCTTTCTACAATATAGAACCTCAACTTTTAGATCTGGTCAATTGTTTTCCACCACTATACACGCAAAGGGCTCCCCCACTGACACCACAGTCACCTGCCCCGCCTTATTTCCCAACAGTAGGTACATCCACATACCGAATCAGAAAATGTTTTCGCACACGCTTAACAAATTCCTCTCCATCTAAACCCTTAACACTATGGCAGTCCCAGTCTATGTTTGGAAAGTTAAAATCCCCTTCCATAACCACCCTATTATTCTTACAAATAGCTGAGATCTCCTTACAAGTTTGTTTCTCAATATCCCTCTGACTATTGTGGGGTCTATAATACAATCCCAATAAGGTGATCATCCCTTTCTTATTTCTCAGTTCCACTCAAATAACTTCTCTGGATGTATTTCCAGGAATATCCTCCCTCAGCACAGCTGTAATCCCTTATCAAAAATGCCACTCCTCCTCCTCTCTTGCCACCATTTCTATCCTTCCTGTAGCATTTGTATCCTGGAATATTAAGCTGCCAGTCCTGCCCAACCCTGAGCTATGTTTCTGCAATTGCTATGATATCCCAGTCCCATGTTCCTAACCATGCCCTGAGTTCATCTGCCTTCCCCATTAGGCCCCGTGCATTGAAATAAATGCAGTTTTATTTATTAGTCCTACCTTGTCCCTGCCTGCCCTGACTGTTTGACTCTCTTCTGTTCCCAACTATACCAGTCATAGATTGATCTCTTTTGCCACTATCTCCCTCTACTAAAGACCATTTTTGCTCCTTAACAATCTACAGACCCAGAAAATAACACCGTCTTATTCCTCTACCAAACACTGCACCATGTTAGATTAATAGTTACAGCTTATATTTTAAGTTTAATCAAGAGATATATCTCAATAAACATATAATCAAGAAAGAACCCACTCTACTCACTACTGCAGACTTTCTTTAGGCCACTTAAACCAATTAACTTATCTGATTCTGTGCTGTGAACTTCGCCAAACAGTTCCTCCAAAATCAGTTGTGAATTTCACTGTTGGTTCATTTTCTCAGATGCACTCCAATGTCCAGCGATACATTAATTTAAACAGCAAAGGCAGTACTGTCCAGGTTCATTCTGTCAGTTTCTTTCTTTCTCTCGCCTGCACTGACCTCACCATGTGCTTCCTTTGTCTGTCTTCCTCCCTTTTAAAACTACTGATGTTTTGACTTTTTTTGCCCAAAGTTCCAAAACAATGCAACACAATATGAAACTGTAATTGCTGCTCCTGGAATTTGAGGAAACCACCTCCAGCACCTAAAATACCTCAAAACAGGAGCAGCTGTGTCAGCCAGAAAGTTTTCCCGTCCTCCATCTTGGATTACCAAGAATCCCACCCTTTCAAAGCAGTTCACAAACCAGGTGACTCAATAACATTGAATGTGTATTTTGCATCAACATTCACTACAAATTTTGAGCCTACTTTCCCAGAACAAGCTCACATAGGGAAGGTGAAGGCCCTGGGGTCATGTTAAATGGGCATCACCCGCTGGGCCCAGTGTTTATTGCCCAACTCATCCCTAGTTGCCCCCTTGAACTGCTGCAGTTCCTGTGCTGTAAATAGGACACATTGCCCTGATGGAGGGAATTCCAGGGTTTTGACCCAATGACACTGAAGGAACAGTTATATTTCCATGTCAGGACACTGAGTGGCCGGAGAATTAGGGCCAGACTACCAGGAGAGATGCTAGCAAGTACTACTATGCACAAAGGCTGGAAGAAGTTTGGAACTCTCTTCCACAAACAGCAGGCATTGTTGGATCAGTTGTTAGTTTTAAATCTGAAAGATAAATTTTTTGTTCGGAAAAATGATTAAGGGGAATAGGGGCCAAAGGCAGTCAGGTCACAGTTCAATCCACACGTGAACCACTCTCCGTTTAAAAAAAAGTTGCCCCTCATGTCATTTTTAAAGAGGTTTCTCCTCTCACCAGAAAAATATGTCCCCTGGTCTTGAAGTCCCCCACCCTTGGGAAAAGACACCTGCCATTCACCTCATCTGTGCCCATCATGATTTCATAAACTATTATACTCCTCACACTTCTACGCTCCTGTGAAAACAGACTCAGCCCATCCATGTCTCCCTTCCCCAACAACCTTCTCTGTTGTAAAACTCCCTTCCAGAAAGAGATTTGTCTTTTGTGGATCTTCCCAATCAGATGAATACCAGCATGAATACTGACCTATACGTGACTGTGTAGGATCAGCAGCTCAGATTCATACTCACCATTCAATCAACTTGACCCGATCTCTGCATGATCAAAATTATTTGCAGGTCTACCCTCACTTGCACCCTCAGCTCGATTTCCCATCGTCTCCCCTGAAATATTTACAAACCATTACCCAGTGGGTTTGAATCTCTCACTGACTGAGGTTACCATGAAGGACTGTCCTTTTCCACTTCTCTCCTTATGTGAGGCATGGCAAGCCTCAGGTTAAACCACCACCTACCAGTTATCACTCTCTCCCTCTCTGACACTCCAGCCAGAGGTCTACCAGTGTCTTGTATAAGTTCAACATCACCTTCCTGTTCTTGGACTCCATGCCCCTATTAATAATGCCGAGGATGCTGTGTTTTTTATTACCTGCTCTCCCTGTTATGCCACCTTCGTTGATCTGTGAACATATAACCCCAGCTCCCTCTGCTCCTGCATTCCCTTTAGAATTTTACCTCCCTACTTTGTATTGTATTTCATTTCTTTCAACTATCTTTCACCAAATTTGTGTTGAATCATTTTTGTTTTTATTTGAATGTTCACTTATTAAAACCTATTCTATTAAATTAAACTTCATTTTCTCCCTCCTAGCAGTTTTGATTCATTTCTTTGCTACTAACTAACAAGAACATCCAGGCTAGGATTAGGATCAGGTTGAGTCTATTTGGCCCATCGGGAGCCTACTCCACTATTCCATACTCAGCCTCAACTCCACTTTCCTGCAAACACTCCCTTTGATCCATCACTGATTAACAATATGTCTGTCTGTCTCCTCCTCCAATTTATGTCCTGGGTGGTGGGGTGGGTTGTTCCCACAGATTTACAACCCCCTCCTCATTTGGGAGAATTCATTCCTCCTCATCTCTGTTTTCAATTTGCCCAGCCCCATATCCTGAAATGATAACCTCTTGTTCTAGATTCTCCCACATGAGCAACCATTCTCTCTTCAACTCCTTTGTCAATACCCTCTTTAGCATCTTATAACCCTCAGTTAGATCTCCTCTCTTCCAAAATCCAGAGAAACTGCTCAATCTTTCATCTAAGACAAACCTTCATCTCTGGAAATGATTGAGTGAACCTCTTCTGACCTGCTTCTGTCCTCAAGTAAATTGATCAAAATTGTACCAGTCTCTTCTCATAAGACGAACCTTTCATCTTGGCAATCAATTCAGTGAATCTCCTCTGAAGTCCCCCCAATTCAACTACATCCCTCCTCAAGTAAGGAGACCAAAACTATCTGCAGTAGTCCGGATGTGGAAACCGCCATATATTGTCCAGTTGCAGTAACACTTCCCTACTTTCATACTCCACCCTTTACGCAATAAATGCCTTCCTTATGACCCGCTCTAGCTGTACATTACTTTGTGAGATTCATGCACAAGGACATCCTCATCCCTTTGCACCAAAACAATTTGAATTTTCTCTCCCATTCAGAATACAACTTGCCTTTTTCAATTCTTCCGACTACAATGGATACCCTCACCACTGATGGGACTGAACAACGTTCAGTTCAGTGTCTAACGGAAATTGAGATTGTGTCCTCGATTTGAACTGTTGTGCTTTAGATTTGCAAACGAGTCAGACACAATGGGTCCATTTGCTCCAATTTGTCTAACAAATGTAAAATTGCTGGGTTTGCACCCCAGAGTGATTTTCAGCCCATTTGGACAGCGTTCAAAGTTGCTAACCACTTCACTAACTGACCTGTGCTGCCGGAAACAGCTGGAAGAATCAGCTGGAGAAAATAAGAGAGGAAGAACATGGGAAAGTTTTACTGTAAATATTCAGCTTCACCTGCTAGCAAATGAATCTGGATTTTTTGACTGATGCGCAAGCAACAATTATTCCAATGTTAATCTTTAGTTTATATCTGTGCTGACATTCCTCTGAACATATTACTTTGTATGTCTCCCCAAGTAATTTCATCTGCCACTTGTTCAGCCTGCCCACATCCTCACAAAGCACATTCCCACATAGTGTTTTATTATTTGTTTTTTTAAATTCACTTGTGGGTTGTGGAAATCACTGGCTGGGCCGAGAATTTATTTTCCATCCCTCGTTGGTCCCTTGAGAAGGAGGTAGTGAGCTGCCTTTTTGAACCACTGCAGTCCCTGTGCTGTAGGTAGACCCACAATACCATTAGAGAGGGAATTCCAGGATGCTGACCCAGCAGCACTAAATGAACAGCTAATATATTTCAAGTTCGGATGGTGAGTGGCTGAGGGGGAAACTTGCAGGAGGTGGTATACTCCTGAAACTGCTGTCCTTGCCCTTCGAGATGGAAGTGGTTGTGGGTTTGGAAGGTGCTACCTGAGAATCTTTGGTGAATGTCTGCAGTGAATCTCAAGTGGTACACACTGCTGCTACTGAGCACGGGTGGTGGAGAGAGTGGATGGTGTGGATGTGGTGCCAGTTAAGCAGGGGCTGTGTTGTCCCTGGATGGTGTTTGGCTTCTCAAGTGTTGCTTACAAGGTGCAGTGAAGAAGTACGTGAGTGAGTATGTGTGTGTATGTGCGTGCACGTAAAAGTATGTGTGAGTGTCAATGAGAATGTGTAACTCTCTCTCTCATACACATGCACACCTTCATACTGTCACCCAAACACCCTCCCACTTATACTCTCTCATACACACACCCACATACCCTCTATGTGAGCAACATTAGTTTGAAACCCGAGTGGAGCAGGATCGCCAGGGTCAGCTGCCAGAGTGTTTCACCCACCTTGTTTCTTGTTCTGGAGTTTAATTGGAAGCAATGTGATAAGAGAAAGGATCAGAAACATTGGGACAATGAGTACTGCCATCTCAGTGCTGTGTGCCTGTGCTGTATTCAGAGAGGGATTTCCTGTCAATAACATCATTCCTTCAGCAAACATCAACCCCAGTGTTCCCTGTTGCTCTGACTCCCTGCCAAAACCCGTCCATTTGGAGGGAAACCCTTGTGACTGTGAAATTCGCTCCAAACCCTCACCATCGCAGTGACATCACTGTTTCTGTGCAGCCTCTCTCAATAACAATATCCCACCAATCCAAACCAATCGATGCTAAACTCAAAAGATCACTCTGCATCCACTCTCTCTAAATTGTTGACTGGAAATTATTGTCCCTCGTTTTCACTGCCTAGATATATCGAGGCAAAACTTTCCTGTGTCATCCACCTGTCAGTGGCAGGCCATTCACAGAGAAACATCGAAAATATCATCGTGAGGAGACCATTTGGCCCCTCCATCCTGCTCCGTCCATTCAATGGGATCATGGCTGATCACCCAACTTGGTCCTGTGCCTCCCCGCGCTCTCCCTTTCATCCCAAAGAACTCTATCCAACTCCTTCCTGAACAACATTCAGTATTCTGGCCCTGACTGCTTTCTGTGGCAGAGAATTCCACAGGCTCCCCACTCTCTGGGTAAAGACATTTCTCCCCATCTCAGTCTTGTCGCATCTCCTTCAGAAAGTGACACCCTGGTTCTCGACTCTCCACCTGGCACCGGGAACACCCTCCCTGTGTTTTCTCTGTCTTGTCCTTGTTCAGTTAGCTCAGTGAATACTGAGCTAACTGATCCAGTCTCTCTCCACCCGTCAGTCCTGCTATCCCAGGAATCGCTCTGGGAAACCTTTACTGCACTCCCTCCACAGGCACAATGTCCTTCCTCAGATAAGGTTACGCCAAACTGCACACAGGTCTTCAGGGTGTGGTCTCACCCTGTCCAATTGTGGCAAGCCATCCCTGCTCCAGGACTTGAAACGTCTCTCTGTGAAGGTCTTCCTTATCTGAGCAAGGATGTTACACATTCTCTCTCTCTCTGCATTTTTCCAGAACTGTCTGTGTTTCTAGCCTAAAACATTAACTCTGTCTCTCTCTCTCTCTCCACAGATGCTGCCACACCTGCTGAGTGCCTGAAGCAATTTTTAGAGTGTTCATGTCAAGTCTTCAGCTGCACCCCAGTGAAGAACAAGCACGGATCATGGATGAAGAATGGATTATCTGGCACCGTGAGGCAGATGGAATTACTGGTCACATTAGATATTATTCCACTGGGACTCCTGTTGATCACGAGACACTGGTACCGGCCTTGGCATTTGGACTGGAAGGATTCAATGGCCGGCTTTGTCCTGTCTGAGCTAGAGTTGTAATTCCTGCTGGCATTATTTAAGGCTTTCTGTTGAATGTACCATTGAAAGTAGGGTCCAGTACCTCGGCTCAATACACATTCTGGAACGAGACAACTCCCAATCAGAACCTCCATTTTAGTGGCTCTGGGAGTGAGGAAAACCCCAGCAACAGGAACTGGAAGAAACAAGACAAAGAGGAAATAACAGATCGGACGCTGAAATTGTCTCTTTTTTTCACAGATGTTATCTTCGATGATAGGATAATAATTGATGGAAAGGAGAAATAAAACAAGCGAGATTTCATATCATCGTAAAGTCTCCATATGTTGTAAAATCTACACTTCGAAAGATTTGTGTTAACTATGGATGGCCAAATCATCCAACCATTGCCTCTCTATGTTCAATGATGTTACCATGACTGTCCCCACCCTCTTCCCATGATCAACCTCCTGGTGGCTACCGTCACTGTCCCCAACCTCTTCAAACCCTCTTCCCACGATCAACATCACAATCCCCACCTCCACTCCACTGTCAACATCCTGAAGGTTACCATCACTACCCCCACACTCTTCCCACTATCAACATCCTGATGGTTACTGTTGGGAAAGTTGACATGGTTTGCCTGGAAGGCATTTTCCTAATCTGGCTGAGAAACCATTTTGCGTCCCCAGAACTTTGCTGGCTGTGCATTCCTTACTTATGGGTAATGTGAAAGGTAGGCCTTATCTTCCTAAGGTGTCAAGTTAGTGTTTTTCCCACTTTGATGAATGATCAGGGCAGGCTGTAGAACGAGTCAAGCAGACACAGACTTGTCAATTAGTCCCACTTCCTTTACGAGTTATTGCCACTTCACGGTCATTCAGCTAATTAGGGACATCTCTCCTTAGTGTTAGCAATCTGTGTAAATACTTGTGGAATGCATAATAGTGCTTAGTTTTGACCCTAATAACTAACCTCTAATTTAGTACCAAGCTGTGTAATCAACGATCGGCCCCTATCTGCTTTCTCTATATAATCCTGTAGTATCCTGATGTACATCGGAAAAGCACCGAGCCACAGTTAGGATGGTGAATTCCTCATGATATATCGTAGAATAAACTAATCAGTTCTCAAGGTCTCAGTCTCGAGAGTTTTCTTCAACAGTTACCATCACTGTCCCCATCCCCACTATCAACATCCTGGGGGTTACTGTCACTATCCCCACCTCTACCCCACTGTCAACATCTTGGGGGTTACTGTCATTGTCCCCATCCCCACTATCAACATCCTGGGGGATACCATAACTGTCCCCATCCCCAGTATCAACACTCTGGGGGATATCATCACGGCCCCCATCCCCATTATCAACATCCTGGAGGTTACTATCACTGTCCCCATCCCCAGTATCAACATCCTGGAGGATACCATAACTGTCCCCATCCCCAGTATCAACATTCTGGGGATACCATAACTGTCCCCATCCCCAGTATCAACATCCTGGGGGTTACCATCACTGTCCCCATCCCCACTATCAACATCCTGGAGGTTACCATCACTGTCCCCATCCCCAGTATCAACATCCTGGGGGATACCATCACTGTCCCCATCCCCACTAACAATATCCTGGAGGTTACCATCACTGTGGAGAAAGTGAGGTCTGCAAATGCTGGAGATCAGAGCTGGAAATGTGTTGCTGGAAAAGCGCAGCAGGTCAGGCAGCATCCAGGGAACAGGAGAATCGACGTTTCGGGCATAAGCCCTTCTTCAGGAATGAGGAAAGTTTGTCCAGCAGGCTAAGATAAAAGGTAGGGAGGAGGGACTTGGGGGAGGGGCGTCGGAAATGTGATAGGTGGAAAGAGGTCAAGGTGAGGGTGAAAGGTCAGACTGGGGTGGCCTTCACACATATCATCTATTGCATCCTTTGGCCCCAAAGGAAACTTCCATATCCGCCACAGATTCACCTGTACCTTCACACATATCATCTATTGCATCCTTTGGCCCCAAAGGAAACTTCCATATCCGCCACAGATTCACCTGTACCTTCACACATATCATCTATTGCATCCTTTGGCCCCAAAGGAAACTTCCATATCCGCCACAGATTCACCTGTACCTTCACACATATCATCTATTGCATCCTTTGGCCCCAAAGGAAACTTCCATATCCGCCACAGATTCACCTGTACCTTCACACATATCATCTATTGCATCCTTTGGCCCCAAAGGAAACTTCCATATCCGCCACAGATTCACCTGTACCTTCACACATATCATCTATTGCATCCTTTGGCCCCAAAGGAAACTTCCATATCCGCCACAGATTCACCTGTACCTTCACACATATCATCTATTGCATCCTTTGGCCCCAAAGGAAACTTCCATATCCGCCACAGATTCACCTGTACCTTCACACATATCATCTATTGCATCCTTTGGCCCCAAAGGAAACTTCCATATCCGCCACAGATTCACCTGTACCTTCACACATATCATCTATTGCATCCTTTGGCCCCAAAGGAAACTTCCATATCCGCCACAGATTCACCTGTACCTTCACACATATCATCTATTGCATCCTTTGGCCCCAAAGGAAACTTCCATATCCGCCACAGATTCACCTGCACCTCCACACACATCATCTACTGCATCCTCTGCACCCGATGTGGCCTCCTCTATATTGGGGGGACAGGCCGGCTACTTGCGGAGCGTTTCAGAGAACACCTCTGGGACACCCGGACCAACCAACCCAACCACCCTGTAGCTCAGCATTTCAATTCCCCCTCCCGTTACCATAACTGTCCCTATCCCCAGTATCAACATTCTGGGGGTTACCATTACTGTCCCCATCCCTACTATCAACATCCTGGGGGATACCATAACTGTCCCCATCCTCGCTACCAACATCCTGGGGGTTGCCATAACTGTCCCCATCCCCACTATCAATATCCTTGGGGTTACCATCACTGTCCCCATACCCAATATCAACATCCTGGGGGTTACCATCACTGTCCCCAATCCCACCGCACTATGAACATCTTTGATGTTACCATCAGCCTCCCCCAGCTTGTATTGTCTAACTTTCTACCTTTCTCTGATAGATTGCTTAACAAGAAATTGTCGAGTCAGAGGTCTACAGCACAGAAACAGGATCTTCAGCCAACTGAATCCATGTCAGTCAAAAGCAACCAACTTTATTCTTGAATATAATTTTCCCAGTCATAGGGTCACACAGTACGGAAATAGACCCATCGGCCCAACGCGTCCATGCTGACCAGGTCTCACAAACGAAACTAGTCCCATTTGTTTGCATTTGGCCCATATCTGTCTCAACCTTTCCTATCTATGTATCTTTCCAAATCTCTTTAGGAGTTTGTTATTGTACCCACTTCTAACACTTACTCGGGCAGCTCATTCTAAATATGCACTACCATCTGTGTGAAGAAGTTACCCCTTCGGTCACTTTTCAATCTTTCTTCTCTCACCAAAACTAATGTCTTCTAGTTTTGGACTCCCCTGCCTGGAGAAAAGATCTTGGCTATTCACCTTACCCAAGCTCATATTTCTGTAATAAAATACAAGTGAAATGTCAAGGACCACTTAATCTGACTCTAGCCTGGCATCACAAGTGAACATCTAAATCCTTCTTCAATGTGATGAGGATTTCAGCCTCTCTCACCCTTACAGGCAGTGAGTTCCAGATTCTCCACCACCCTCTGGGTGAAAATGTTTTCCCCCACATCCCTTTCTAAACCTCCTATCCCTTACTTTCAATCTATGCCTCTCCCCTAGTCATTGATCATTCCATCAAGAGGGAAACGTTTCTTCCTGTCCACCCTATCTACACCCATTATTTTATACATCTCAATCATGTCACCACACTCAATCTCCTCTGCTCTCAGGAAAACAACCACAGTCTATCCAATCTCTCTCCATCACAAACTCTCCAGCCCCCAAAGTAAAATCCTGGTAAATCTCCCTCTGCACGCTCCCCCAGTGCTTTCACCGTGTTCAGATAATGTGCATTTGTATAGTCGTTTACAAACTTACTGATCACTGAAACGGTGGGGAATTTGCTGTCCAGGAGAGACTCTGCATGCTAGTTAGAAACAACACAGTGATAATTGTCCTCTTGATGTTTGCTGATGTTGATTATTGTGTGTACAGTTCTGCTGTAATTGGAGTATTCCCAGTAAATTGCCTCACCATCCTTCTGGAAAATATATTGAATTGGAGTCAAACTAAGCGGTTTAAAGGGTGCTGTCTCCCTCCACTACCACGTTTCCAGGTGGGCACTCAGCTCTAGGACTGACAGAGCGATGCCTGTGATTAAACAAAACTGTTAGACACTTTTCTAAGGCAGCAATTGTTGTGCTCAGCAACAAACAGTACTCCCACCATACACTCAGAGAGAGTTACAGGGTCACAGAGAGTCAGAGGGTCATAGAGCATAGAAAAGTACAGCACAGAACAGGGCTTTTGGCCCACGATGTTGTACTGAGGTCTAATCCTCATGTAAAATTTCATAACTTATCCTATGCAGCCCTCAACTCACTGCCATCCATGTGCATGTCTATCAGTCGCTTAAATGTCCCTAATGACTCTGCTTCCACCACCACAGCTGGCAACGCATTCCACGCATTCACAACTCTCTGGATAAAGAACCTACCTCTGATGTCTCCTTTATACCTTCCTCCTAAAATCTTCAAACTATGACTACTCATACCAGTCAATCCTGCCCTGGGGAAAGGTTTCTGACTATTGACTCTTATCTATTCCACTCATTATTTTGTACACTTCGATCAGGTCTCCTCACTTTCTCCTTCTCTCCAGAGAGAAAAGTCCGAGCTTATTCAACCTCTCTTCATAAGGCAAGCCTTCCAGTCCAGGCAGCATCCTCGTAAACCTTCTTTGCACCCTCTCCAAAGCCTCTGTATCTTTCCTATGCTAAGGCGACCGGAACTGGACACAATATTCCAAATGTGGTCTCATCAAGGATTTGTAGAGCTGCAGCAAAACCTCATGGCTCTTAAACTCGATCCCCCTGTTAATGAAAGCCAAAACACATTAAGCTTTCTTAACAATCTTATCTACTTGGGTGGAGAAAGTGAGGGCTGCAGATGCTGGAGATCAGAGCTGAAAATGTGTTGCTGGAAAAGCGCAGCAGGTCAGCCAGCATCCAAGGAGCAGGAGAATCGACGTTTCAGGCATGAGCCCTTCTTCAGGAATGAGGAAAGTGTGCCAAGCAGGCTCAGATAAAAGGTAGGGAGGAGGGACTTGGGGGAGCGGCATTGGAAATGCGATAGGAAATGCTAACTACTTGAGTGTTAACTTTGAGAGATCTATGCACTTACACAATCTAGATCCCTCTGTTCCTCCACACTGCCAAGAATCCTGTCTTTAATCCTATACTCAGCATTCGAGTTCAACCTTCCAAAATGCATCATTTCGCATTTATCCAGGTTGAACTCCATCTGCCATTTCTCAGCCCAGCTCTGCATCCTGTCTATGTCGCTCTGCAACCTGCAGTAGCCCTCTATACTATCAATGACACCTCCAAACTTTGTGTCATCTGCAAACTTACTAACCCACCCCTCAACCTCCTCATCCAAGTCATTTACAAAAACTACAAAGAGCAGAGGCCCTAGAACAGAGCCCTGCGGGACCCCACTCAACACTGACCTCCAGGCAGAATACTTTCCATCTACTGTCACTCTCTGCCTTCTGTCAGCTAGTCAATTCTGAATTCAGATAGGCAAATCTCCCTGTATCCCATACTTCCTGACTTTATGAATGATCCTACCATGGGGAACCTTACCAAATGCCTTGCTGACCTCCATATATACCACATCCACTGCTCGACCGTCATCAACCTGTCTTGACACCTCCTCAAAGAACTCAATAAGATTTGTGAGTCATGACCTGCCCCTCACAAAGCCATACTGACTGCCTTTAATCACACTACGCTTTGCCGAATAGTCATAAATCCTATCCCTCAGAATTCTTTC
>NC_057759.1:6676739-6682350 GCF_004010195.1 Chiloscyllium plagiosum
GATCCCTTTGTTTCAACATGTGAGAAACCTTCCTGATAGATTCAATACATCCTGTCACTGTCCTGTCTGCAAATGACCCCCTTTCAGGCGTGTGGCTCTGATTCTCACCCCCCTGCCAAACTAGTTTAAACCCTCCCGAATCACACAAGCAAATCTCCCAGCTGGGATATTTTTGCCCTGCCCATTCAGGTGCAACCTGTCCTTCATGTACAGATCCCAGCTTCCCCAAAAGGTATCCCAATGGTCTAGGTATCTGCAGCCCTCCCTCCTGCACCAGCCTCGCAGACATGTGTTAAGCTGCATTCGCTGACTGTTCCTCATCTCACTATCTTGTGGCACCAGGAGCAAACTCAAGATCACTACTCTACTCGTCCTGCTCTGCAGCTTCCAACCTAACTCTCCGTAGTCACTTTTCAGACCCTCAATCCCTTTCCTGGCTATATCATTGGTGCCAATATGTATCACGATTTCTGGCTGCTCACCCTCCCCCTTCATTATCTTGCAAACCCAAATGGCAACAGCCCAGACCCTGGCATTGGGGAGGCAACACATTTTCCGGGAGTCCTATTCCTGACCACAAAATCTCCTGTTAATCCGTCTAACTATTGAGTCCCCTACCAGTAGTGCTTTTCTATTTTCCGCTCTTCCCTTCTGAGCCACAGTGCCAGGCTCAGTGCCAGAGACCTGACAACTATGGTTTTCCCCTGGTCGGCTATCCCCACCAGCAGTATCCAAAATGGTGTACAGTAGAGCCTCGACATAAGAACGACCCCGTTCACGAACAAATCAGTTTACGAACAGGATTGTACGTAAAGGTTTGCTTCAACGTACGTACAAAATTCAAGGTACAAATGAAGGGACAAACGCAAAATGCCCGTGTGTGACCATATGGTTTCATTGTTCTGCTTTGCTATGCACTTGTTGAACGCAAAAGCTCTCGGGCCCTGCGTGATCTCATTCAGTTCGTCTTTGGCGCGTGCACTGTGAACAGCCGTCCAAGCATTCTTACGCTATCCGAACAATGGGAAAAATTGATTCAGTTCGCGAACTTTACAGTTCGCAAACCGGGTCCCAGAATGGATTAAGTTCATAAGTCGAGGTGCTACTGTACTTATTGCTGAGGGGAACGGCCACAGGGGATCCCTGCCCTGACCGTCGGTTCCCTTTCCTCCCCCTGACAGTAACCCAGCTGTCCTTATACTGTGTCTGGGGAGTGACCACCTCCCTGTACATCCTCTCAATTTCCCCCTCAGCCTCCCGGATGATCTGTAGTCCATCCAGCCCCAGTTCCCTAACTCGGTTTTCGAGGAGCTGGAGTTGGGTGCACTTCCCACTTAAACCTTCCCAGAAGTCCTTCGCTCCTCCCTTGCACCTCTCAGCAAAATCATAGAGATGCAGGGAGAAACAGAGAGACATAGATATACAGAGGGGCAGAGTCATAAAGAAATATGGTCATAGAGAGACACAGAGAAACACAAAATCACACAGTCATCGAGATTAATCGACCTGGTCAGAGAGTTAAAGCAAGTCATGGACAGTCAAACAGTTACAGAGAGAGATAGATGTACAGAGACAGGGAGACGGAGAGACCTCGCGGTTTGTACAAGATGCCTCACTGGGAGGGGGAATCTCTCCTGTCCCCCCTGCACCCCCCAATAACCACCATCCTGACCCTCGGGAACGGGACATGTTGACACAGTCCGCTCTCCCTCGGCGCTTTTCCTTCCCGCGTGGCCCCGGCGCCATTTTAGCTTCAGGACCCGCGCGAGATGGCGGTTAACGGCCTCGTGCCCCAAGTGACCGTTAGCAGCTGCTTCAGGGGAAAGACTCTTTAAAGGGACAACCCTTTCAGGAGAGAGAAACAACAGGGCCGGCTCCGGGACTCGCCAAACTCAATAATAATGACAAATACACACACAGACAGAGAGGTGGGAGTGAACAAGAAATTGTGCGGCGGCACATCAAGACCAAAGGCCACTCTCCCGAAGGACGGCTGCCCCGGACTCGAAACGTTGACTCCGCTTTCTCTCTGTCTGTCTCTGGACAGATGCTGCCAGGCCTGAAGCACAAACAAGGTCCTCGGGGGTGAGTCCGAGTTCAGGATCCTATTAAGGTTCGGTTGGCAGATGGATGACAGTGTGGGAGGGTATGCAATGGGATTAGAAGAATAGAGGCGGAGACTGTTTCCTAAATGGGGAAAGGTTTCGGAAGCACAAAGGGACTTGGGAGTCCGAGTTCAGGATTCTCTTCAGGTTAACAGGCAGGTTGAGTTGGCAGTTAGGGAGTGTGAGAAACAAAACTCGCATATTAATAAATTTCAGAAGCAGCGAATTTTATTGATACGTACTTGCAAGAACGGGTGCCTAATGAGTAAGCACCCCGATCTGAGGGTTACATTCTGATTTATGCTGTTCAGCTGCATCTCTCGGTCCTCCCCTTTCACCCCATTGGTTACTTTTACAGTAGCGCGTAGCCTATCACAAGCTCTAGCTTCACTTCACCTTTGTCTAGCTTCTCTCCGCCTCTGTTTACTTCTCCCATTACTCTAAGCCTATCGCCTCTTACTCTTATTTATCTCATTCCTTATACGTGACTATCCTGGCATAGTTTGCTGTCTTCATGCGATCATCCTACCAAACTAAATTCCATCCATTGGCCACATCCCTCCTGAGACTGGCACACTATTCTCCTGTTACTGGTACATCCCGCTACACGGTCGCTCTGCCCTATTAGTCATAAATAATTTGGCCTGTTTTCGCTTCTCCTATTCTCCTATGCCTGGTACATCCTGCTCCACAATTGCTCTGCCCTATTAGTCAGAGATAATTCTACCTGTTTTTGCTTCTTTCTGTTTTCCTATGCCTGGTACATCCCGCTCCACAATGGCTCTGCCTTATTAGTCATAGATAATTCTATTTGTTTTCGGTTCTCACTGTTTAGTATTTGCATGCACAGCCTAATTTTATAATGTAAGCTTTTGCAGAAACAACACCTGTTCCCTTATTCTGCACAATTTTAACCCTATGCCTTACAGGAAGGCAAATGTAGTGTTAGCATTCATTTTGAGAGGGTTAGAATACAAGAGCAAGGATGTTCTGCTGAGGCTGTATAATGCTCTGATCAGACCACATTTGGGACATTGTGAACAGTTGTGGGCCCCCTATCTGAGGAAGGATGTGCTGAACTTGGAGGGGGTCCAGAGGGGGTTTACAAGAAAAATCCCAGGGATAAAGCACCTCTCAAATGAGGAGAGGTTGAGGACTCTGGTTCTTAACTCGATGGGGTTTAGAAAGATGAGAGAGAATCTAATTGAAACTTACAGAATATTGAAAGGCCCATTCATGCATCTGTCTAGATACATCTTTATTGATGCTATCGTCTGGGAAGTGTTTCCAAACAAACAGACCTATGGGGTGCAGGAAGACAGTTCCTTAAATGTGGCATTGCAGCTTGACACTGTGGTGAAGTAAGCGTTTGGCATGCTTGCCTTCACTGGTCAGAGCACTGACGACAGGAGTTGGGGCATCACGTTATAGCTGTACAGGATGTTGGTGAGACCATTTTTAGAATACTGTGTACAGTCCTGGTCAACCTGCTGTAGAAAGGATGTCGTTAAGCTCGAAAGGTTAGAGAAAAGATTAACAAAGATGTTACCAAGGTTGCAAGGTTTGAGTTATAAGCAGAAGCTTCATAAGCTGGGAGCTTTTCTCCCCTGGAGCGTTGGAGGCTGAGGGGTGACCTTATAGAGGTTATAAAATTACGAGGGGCACAGAAAAGGTAAATAGGTATAGTCTTTTCCCCAATGTAGGGGTGTCCAAAACTAGTAGGCATAGGTTTAAGGTGAGAGGGGAAAGATTAAAAAGGGACCTGAGAGGCAAATTTATCACACTGAAGGCAGCGAGTATATGGGATTGACAAAGGAGACAGAGAGGTGGGATTGACAAAGGAGACAGAGAGGATGTTTCCTCAGGTGTGACAATTTAGAACAAGGGGGTCATTGTTTCAGGAGAAGGGGGTGGGACAGATTGAAACGAGAGATGTTGAGAAATGGCTTCTCTCCAAGGCAGAGGGGGTGAGAATCTCTGGGAAATCACTTCCCAGTATGTGGGTGTATGTCGGGACACTGAATAAATTGAAGGAGGGGACAGACAGATTGTTAATCAGTGAGGTGTTAAAGGGAGGGGGCAGGAATTTGCAGTGAGGCTGGGATGAGATCAACTTAGATTACATTACAGTGTGGAAACAGGCCCTTCAGCCCGACAAGTCCACACCGACCCGCCGAAGCGCAACCCACCCATACCCCTACATTTACCCCTTACCTAACACTACGGACAATTTTGCATGGCCAATTCACCTTACCTGCACATCTTTGGACTGTGGGAGGAAACCGGAGCACCCGGAGGAAACCCACGCAGACACGGGGAGAACGTGCAAACTCCACACAGTCAGTCGCCTGAGGCTGGAATTGAACCCGGGTCTCTGGCGCTGTGAGGCATCAGTGCTAACCACTGTGCCACCGTGCCGCCTATTAGTCTCGTAGTAATCAAGACCATAAGATATAGCAGGCATTTGACCCATCAACTCTGCTCCGCCATTCCGTCATGGCTGATATGTTTGTTAACCCCATTCTCCTGCCTCCTCTCCGTAACAGTTGATCCTCCTACTGATCAAGAACCTATCTCTGTCTTAACGACATAATGACAGCCCTCTCCAGTAATGAATTCCACAGATTCCCCACTGTCTGGCTGAAGAAATTCCTCCTCATCTCCGTTCTAAAGGGAGTTCCCTTCACTCTGAGGCTGTGCCTTCGGTTCTTAGTCTCTTCTACTCGTGGAAACATCTTCTCTATGTCTACTCTATCCGGGCCTCTCAGAATTCTCCAACTTTCAACCAGATGCAGCCTCACCCTTCTAAAAAAGTCTAGACTCATATTCCTCAACCTCTCCTCATATGACAAGCTCTTCATCCCTGGGATATTTCTTGTAAATCCTTCTGCAGCCTTATCCCTTCCTCAATACTACCTGTCCTTCCATCTATCGTTGTGTCAGCAAAGAAACACTCAGGGCAATGAAATGAAACACTCATGTGAATGATGCTAGACCCAGAGCAAATGCCTCCTTGCCCCCAAAGACCAAGGCCAGAAGGGACCATTCTCAAACAATAAGCTGTTGTATTGGGGCAATCAATAGATTGATGTCCCAGGGCCAAAATGTGGGAATTCCCTGAAAACAAGATGCAAGGTAAAGCAATTAGCCATCAGTGTAACGTTCCCTCTTCCAATTCACATTGCCCTGTTGTTAATTTAGTTGATATAGATGGAACATCTCTATGATTTTAGATGATTGCAAACACTATCGATGATTAATAAATTCAAATGTAAAAAGATTCAAAAAGCTTGGGCAGACCTTCGCTCCATGCTGTAAGCAAGAGAAACACTAGCAATGTTTCAAAGTGGCTGGGTTTTTGAGGGTTAAGATAAACCAAAGAAAATCTCCACTTTCACTGATCCAGAAATGTTATAAAGTGCATATATATTATATTCTTTACCAGCCTTTCTTGGTTTTGAGATGATGAAAACTGAGTACACCAAATTGCTATCTGTTTTGGAGTC
>NC_057759.1:6683356-6702338 GCF_004010195.1 Chiloscyllium plagiosum
TCTGGGCACCACACCTGAGGAAGGATAGTTTGGCCTGGAGTACAGCGTGAGTTTACAAGATTGATACCTGGACTTCAGGGGTTATGTTATGAGGAGAGATTACACAAATTAAGCCTGTTGTGTCCAGAATTTACAGGATTTAGGGATGATCTGATTGAAGATATTAACAGGAGAAGACAGGGTATAGAAATTGAAAGCATTTCCACTGCTTGGGGATCCTTGAACTAGGGAGGGCCTGGCTGGAGAATTAGGGCCAGACTGTTCAGGAGAGATGTTAGGAAGTACTACTACGCACAGAGGCTGGGAGGGGTTTGGAACTCTCTTCCACAAACAGCAGGCATTGCTGGATCAGTTAGTTTTAAATCTGAGAGAGATTTTTTTGTTGTTGTTCAACAAAGTTATTGAAGGGGATAGGGGCCACAGGCAGGTCTATGGAGTCAGGTCACAGATCTGCCATTGAATGGTGGAACAGGATCAAGGAGCTGAATGGCTTCCTCCGGCTCCTTTATACAAATATTCCACATTAATAAATCATGGAATCCCCAGCAGTTACCAATTGGCATTTCCACACACCGGAGCAATTAGTGATTTCAAATAGAAACTGAAAGTCCAAATATTTTATTTTCACATATTCCAGATCTCCACCATCCGGTGGGTGAAACAATCCTCAAATCGGTCTCGAAATCTCTTGCCCTTAACTTTAAAATGATGTCCCCCCTTGTTACTGACCCTTTGACTAAGGGAAACAGCTGCTTCCTGTCCCCCTGTCCATGTCCCTCATAATAGCATCGAAGAGTCATAGAGCAAGGAAACAGACTCTCCAGTCCAACTAGTCCATGCCGTCCATAATCTCAACCCACTTGTTTGCACTTGGCCCATATCTCTCCAAACCTTTCCTGTTCTTGTACTTATCTACATGTCTTTTAAACATTGTAACTGTCCTTGTATCCGCCACTTCTTCTGGAAGTTAAATCCACACTTGAACCACTAGCCATTAAAAAAAGTTGCCCATCATTTCATTTTTAAAAATGTTTCTCCTCTCACCTGAAAAATATGATCTTGAAGTCCCCCACCCTTGGGAAAAGACACCTGCCATTCACCTCATCTATGCCCATCATGATTTCATAAACCTCCATACCCCTCAAACTTCTATGGTCCGGTTAAAATAGTCCCATCCCATCCAGCCTCTCTTTATAACTCAATCGCTCCATTCCTAACAACATACTGATATATTTTTTCTGAACCCTCTCCAGCTTAACAATTGCCTTCCCATAACAGGGCAACCAGAACTGGACACAATACACCAGAACAGGCTTCACCAGTGTACAACCACAACATGGTGTCCGAACTCCAACACTCAATGGGCTGAGCAATGAAGGCAAGTGTTCTAAACACCTTCTCAAACACCCTGTCTACCTGTGACACAAACACCAAATAATTATGTACCTGAACCCACAGGTCTCTCTGCTGTACAAGACTACCAATCTTACAGACCTCTATCATGACCCCTCCACCATCAACCCTCTCTTTGTTGAGGAACCAACACAAACTTCCTTCCAACACTTCAAGAGATTGATTTTTGTTGATTTCCCAATAAGATGAATACCAGCATGAACGCTGACCAATACATGATGATGTAGGATCAGCAGCTCACAGATTCATATTCACCATTCAATAGACTTGACCCGAGCTCTGCATATTTGAAATTTCTTGCAGGTCTGTCCTCACTCATGCCCTCAGCTCGATTTCCCATCACCTCCCTTGGAATGAAACATTTTCAGACCATTACCCAACCAAGTTCCAATCCCACTTGTGACAACCATTTGCTGCTGTTCGCATGCACAAATCCCTGGCAACAAGATCACTGAGCCAAGGCCCCAAGGAATGACCTCCTGGAATTGTCCAGAATCTGGTTCAGAACTTTTATGTTCATAGAATCATAAACTTTTACTGTACGGAAGGAGGCTACTCGTGTCTGTACCAGCTCCTGAAAGAGCTACCCAGCTAGTCCCACTCTCCAGCCCTATCCCTGTAGCCCTCTAACATCATCCCTTTCAAATTTATATCCAGCTCTCTTTTCGAACCTCCTATGGAATCTGCCTCCAAAGCAGCACGTTCCAAACTGAACAACCCAATAAGTTTCTCCTCATCTCACTCTCTCACTGACAATCTTTAAATTCTTTCTAGCCAGTTACTAATAAACCAATGAATGGGAAACAATAACTTGCTTTCCCGTCAGAATTGTTCAAATTTTCAACACTTCAATAAGGTCACCACTTCATCTTCTCTGCTCAAAAGAGAATAAGCTCAATCTCCTGAACCTTTCTCTGTATCTAAAATCCCTCATCGTTGGTATCATTCCCATACATCTTCTTCACACCGTCTGAAGGATCTGAGCAGCCTTCCTTAAATAAGGTGCCCAGAACAGAGCTGAAACTTTATTGCTGGAACAGCACAGCAGGTCAGGCAGCATCTAGGGAACAGAAGATTCAACGTTTCGGGCACATGCCCTTCTTCAGGAATGAGTCATTCCTGAAGAAGGGCATGTGCCCGAAACGTTGAATCTTCTGTTCCCTAGATGCTGCCTGACCTGCTGTGCTGTTCCAGCAATAAAGTTTCAGCTCTGTTCTGGGCACCTTATTTAAGGAAGGCTGCTCAGATCCTTCAGACGGTGTGAAGAAGATGTATGGGAATGATACCAACGATGAGGGATTTTAGATACAGAGAAAGGTTCAGGAGATTGAGCTTATTCTCTTTTGAGCAGAGAAGATGAAGTGGTGACCTTATTGAAGTGTTGAAAATTTGAACAATTCTGACGGGAAAGCAAGTTATTGTTTCCCATTCATTGGTTTATTAGTAACTGGCTAGAAAGAATTTAAAGATTGTCAGTGAGAGAGTGAGATGAGGAGAAACTTATTGGGTTGTTCAGTTTGGAACGTGCTGCTTTGGAGGCAGATTCCATAGGAGGTTCGAAAAGAGAGCTGGATATAAATTTGAAAGGGATGATGTTAGAGGGCTACAGGGATAGGGCTGGAGAGTGGGACTAGCTGGGTAGCTCTTTCAGGAGCTGGTACAGACACGAGTAGCCTCCTTCCGTACAGTAAAAGTTTATGATTCTATGAACATAAAAGTTCTGAACCAGATTCTGGACAATTCCAGGAGGTCATTCCTTGGGGCCTTGGCTCAGTGATCTTGTTGCCAGGGATTTGTGCATGCGAACAGCAGCAAATTGCTGTCACAAGTGGGATTGGAACTTGGTTGGGTAATGGTCTGAAAATATTTCATTCCAAGGGAGGTGATGGGAAATCGAGCTGAGGGCATGAGTGAGGACAGACCTGCAAGAAATTTCAAATATGCAGAGATCGGGTCAAGTCTATTCTGAGACTGTCCAGGTGAATTTGAGGTCGGGGTGGAAGGTGTTAGTGTAGTGGATGAACTGTTCAACCTCCTCGTGGGAGCACGAGGTAGCGCCGATACAGTCATCAATGTAGCGGAGGAAAAGATGGGGGGTGGGGCCAGTGTAGTTGCGGAAGATGGATTGTTCCACATACCCTACGAAGAGGCAGGCATAGCTGGGGCCCATGCGGGTGCCCATGGCTACTCCTTTTGTTTGGAGAAAGTGGGAGGATTGGAAAGAAAAGTTGTTCAGGGTGAGGACCAGTTCAGTCAGTCGAAGGAGGGTGTCGGTGGAAGGGTCCTGGGTGGTACGGCGGGAAAGGAAGAAGCGGAGTGCTTTGAGTCCTTCGTGATGGGGGATGGAGGTGTACAGGGACTTGATAATAACAGATAATAAAACAGAACAAACAAGCCTGGGTAATAGAGTGCTAACTCCCTTTGTCAAATGTATTTCTAAATTCAGCTTCTGTTGCCGGTGACGGTAAGATGTTATACACTTACAAAGAAATATCCAACAGATCAAAGGTTTATGTCCAATATAATCTACTATTCTCCAATATTTGTGCTGTCACCGGAGTTAATTTCTTTTCTGCTCTCTGCTTTTGTTGGGTGTTGGGTTAGCTCATTTGGCTGGATGGCTGGTTTGATATGTGGAAAAAGATTGACAGCGTGGGTTTGAATCTCTCACTGGCTGAGGTTACCATGAAGGACTCTCCTTCTCCATCTCTTCTCCTTGTGTGAGGCATGGTAACCCTCAGGTTAGACCACCACCTATCAGTCATCACTCTCTCCTCTCGCTCTCTCTCTGACACTCCAGCTGAGGTCCACCAGTGTCTTGTACAACTTCAACATCACCTCCTTGATGCCGAGGATGCTGTGTGTTTTATTAACTGCTCTCCTCCTGTTATGCCGCCTTCACTGATCTGTGGACATATACCCCCAGGCTCCCTCTGCTCCTGAACCAGCTTTAGTTTTTTTTACCCCCCTAAATGTATTGTCTTTCCATTTTTTTCAACCGACGTCATTCGCTAAATTTGTGTTGAATCAATTTTGTCTTTATTTTTGAATGTTCATGAATTAAAACCTATTTTGTTACATCAAACTTCATTTTCTCCATCCTAGTTGTTTTGCTACTAACAATATAACTCCACAAGAACATACAGTCTAGGATCAGGTTGAGTCCATTTAACCCGTCAGGAACCTGCTTCGCTACCCCATCTCTGCCTCAACCCCACTTTCCAGTAAACACTCCCTTTGACCCATCACTGATTAACAATCTGTCTGTCTCCTCCTCCAATTGATGCAGTGTCCTGAGTGGTGGGGGTTGGGAGGAGTGATCCCACAGATTTACAACCCTCTCCACATTTGAGAATTCATTCCTCCTTACGTCTGTTTTCAGTCTGCCCTTATCCTGAAATGATAACCTCTTGTTCTAGATTCTCCCACATGAGCAAACATCCTCTCTCCAACTCCTTTGTCAATACCCCCTTTAGCATTTTATAACCTTCAGTTAGATCTCCTCTCTTACAAACTCCAGAGAAACCGCTCAATCTCTCATCTAAGGCAAACCTTTCATCACTGGAAATGATTGGGTGAATCTCTTCTGAACTGCTTCTGTCCTCAAGAGATCAAAATTGTACCAGTCTCTTCTCAAAAGACTAACCTTTTCATCTTGGAATCAATTCAGTGATCTGCTTTGAACTCCCTCCAACTCAACTACATCCCTCCTCAAGGAAAGGGACCAAAATTGTCCGCAGTACACCGGATGTGGAAACCGGTGCAGCAACAATTACCTACTTGCTTACTCAATTCCTTTCACAATAAATGTCTTCCTTGTGACCTGCTGTAGCCTTTGCACTGACATTTTGAACTTTCTCTCCTATTCAAATGATAACTTGCCTTTTTCAATCCTTCCAACTTCCTATTACTCCACTTTGACAGAACTGTGAACTTGAACTCCAAGTTCCCTCTGTTCCACTACACTCCTTAAGGCTTTATGATTCAACATGAAACTCCTACCTTGATTTGTCTTTCCAAAATACAAGACCTCACACACTCACAAAGCTATGCTCACCATTCCATATCAAACCCGATCTTTCCAATTGCATGTAAATCATATCTCTCAGAATCTTCAAGTAATTTGCCTCAAATAGATTAAGGCTTAATGGTCTGTAGTTCCCAGGTTTTTCTTTGCAACCATTCTTAAATAATGATACTTTTGCCACCCTCTACTCTTCTGTGACCTCACCTGTGGCTAAATATCAGCCAGTTCCCCCGCAATTTCTTCTCCAGCCTGTTGCAGTGAGGACCTAGAAATTGGACAAACTAACGGATACAAGACTAAGAGTTGGCGCTCTTGGTAATTTTCTAAAGTTAGCTGAAGTCTGGGTCAGTTTTGCAGATTGGAAAACAGCAATTGTGATGCCACTGTTTAAGAAGGGAGGTAGAGAAAACAAATGGGGAATTATAGGCCAGTTAGCTTAACATATGTAGTGGCAACATGCTCGAGTCTATTATCAAGGAAGAAATATCAAGGCATCTCAATAGAAATTGTCCCAATCGCCAGGCACAGCAGGTCATGCTTAATTAATCTTCTAGAATACTATGAAGACTTTATAAGTACGCTGAACAATGTGGACCAAGTGATGTGATATATCTAGATTTCCAAAAGGCATTCCACAAGGTGCCGTGCAAAAGGCTGCTGCATAAGATGAAGGTGCACGGCATTACAGGCAATCGATTCGCATGGACAGAGGGTTGGTTAACTGACAGGAAGAGTGGGGAAATTTGAATGCTTTTCTGGTTGGCAATAAGTGACTAGTGGTGTGCATCAGGGATCAGTGTCAGGACCACAATTGTTTACAATTTACACAGCTGATGTGGAGTTGGGGACCACATGTAGTGTGTTAAAGCTTGCAGATGACAAACATTCAGAGGCATATGTTCAAATGTGTGGATGAAGGTCTGGCAGATGGAGTACAATGTTGGTAAATGTGAACTCATCCATTTTAGTAGCAATAATAGTAAAAAGGACTATTATTTGAACAGTAAAAATTTGCAGTAATCTACTGTGCAGTGGTTCTTGGGTTTCCTTGAGCATAATTTGCAGAAGACTGGTCTGCGGATGCAACAGGTAAATACTAAGGCAAATGGAATATTGTCCTTTATTGGTGGAGGGTTTGAGTTTAAAAGCAGGGAGGATATGTTGTGGCTGTATAGGTTGCTGGTGAGGTCACATCTAGAGTACTGCGTGCAGTTTTGGTCTTCTTATTTGAGAAAGGAGGTACTGGCACTAAAGGGGGTGCAGAGGAGGCTCACTAGGTTCTTGAGTTGAGGGGATTGCTTTAAGAGGAGAGGCTGAGTAGGCTGGGATTATAATCATTGGAATTTAGAAGGTTGGTGGGGGGACGAATCTTACAGAAATATATAAAATTATGAAGGGAATAAATGAGATTGAAGCAGGAAGAAAGTTGCCACTGGTGGGTGAACCTAGAACAAAAGGGCATTGACTCAAAATTAGGGGGAGTAGATTTAGGACTGAATGGAGAAGGAATTTCTTCACCCAGAGGGTTGTGAATTTGTAGAATTGCCTGCCCAGTGAAGCATTTGAGGTTTCCTGATTGAATGTTTTTAAAGCTAAGATAATGTTTTGAAGAGTAAAGGAATTCAGGGTTATGGTGAGAGGCTGGGTAAGTAGAGCTGAGGCTGGGAAAAGATCAGCCACGATCTTATTGAATGGCAGAGCAGGCTCAAAGGGCCAGATGGCCAACTCTTACTCCAGAGTCTTATGTTTGTAATTCTTAGTGGTCAATCATCCCAAACCGAGAACATCACTGCAGGAGTTTCTCAGGTTAGTATCTTCGGCCCAATCGCTCTGAGCTGCCTCAATGGCATTACGTTTGAATGAAAGTCCAAGTTGGTACTCTGATTTCACAATATGTAGCACCATTTGAGATTCCTCAGGCACACAAGCAATCTCTGGCCTAACACTATAAAAGAAGATCAGTCATATGGAACACATTTTATATAACAGATCATCTCAACATCCTTCAGGAGAGTTTGCAAAATAAACATTGGGCACCAACACATTGAATGGTATTCCCTTGAATGACGAAAATTTTGATTGCAGGGCAAGTTTTGAACAAATATTAACAAGGAGAGAGGCAGACTGGTTGAGGGATGGAATATCAGAACATCCTGCTCAGGCAAGGCTATAATGGAGTCATGACAAGCAGAGATGCTAAAGTGGGCAGAATGAGTGGAATGCAGTTATCTCAGTGAGGAAATGCAGGTAACAGAGGCAGGGAGCAACACAGCCCAATATGCAGATATCACAGAGTTACAGACTAGATATTACAGTGATTCAGAGGGATTTTTGCAATTTTTAACTGGAGCAAATTTCTGCTCATGGAAGCAGTAGCTTAGTGGATTATCGGCAAACTATTAAACTAGGGATCCAGGTAATGTTTGGGGGATCTGGTTTTGATGTCCACTATGACAGATGATAGAATTTTAATTCAATGAAAATCTGGATTTAAAAGACTAATGATGACCTGGTTGATTGTTGGAAAATGCCACTTGGTACACTGAAGTCCTTTAAAGGAAGGAAATCCTGTCCATACCCAGTCTACTGTACGTGATTCTAAATCCACAGCAATGTGGTTGGCTCTTAACTGCCCTGGATGAGCGAGTGATGCCCAACATCCTGTGTCTCAATAAATCAATAAAACATCCAGTGCTGTAGAATACACTGTCTGATAATTTAGCAACAGTGGAATAATGGAGACATTGGGTTGTCTGATGAGGTAGAATTGGGTAATGACAGCAGATCTGTGAAAACTAATGCCATGCCTTTGGATGAGCTCACCTCATGGTGTCATGTAGTTGGGAATAACAGGAGCCAGGGATAGGCTCCTCCCTTGGGGGTTACCAAGTTCTAGGTTTTTGGAAAGGAAAAAGAGTTTGGAACTGAGGCCACATTGGTTTTCACTGGATGGACAATAATGGTGGAATTAAAGTGACAGGGACCTTACCAGATGAGAGCAAGAACTGTTACCAATATCAGTGAATGGGAGGAGATTGAGTGGGAAAATGGTCAAGAGATGAGAAGTTGGTTCTCGTGGACACGAGAAGCTCCCAAGGTAGGAGAGAAGTTGAGTATTCAGGACTCTGACAAAGTGGAACTTCAGAGACAGTTTCAGGGAAAGGAGGGACATGGAAGAGACAGCTGCTCAGATTATCTCAATCTGAATGACAAAGCAGTTGCATGAGCTCCTTACAAGATGGAGGAGAGAGAAAGAGAAACTTTTCAAGAGGAAGCGCGAAGGACCTTAGAAAAAGTGTTAGCAAGCTGGGTGTTCACCACAAATTTGATATAATTGACTTTTTAATCCTTTTATTAATACCTGTAACTTAGCTAGAATTTCCACACAGTCAATTGAGAAACTCTACAAAGAATCAAATTGGATGCTGGATGTGATCAACAGCAAATTCCAACTCCTTCAGTTATGGAAGTTACTCTGGCAGTTATGTAGTTATCTTGGTGTTGTAATGCATGCTTGGCATTGTATTACAGGGCTCCAGTAACAGATAATGATAGGTTAGCTGAATCACTGGTACATGAGCTAATACTGAAAACAATGAAGTTGTAATGTGACAGGTTAAGTGTGATTGAGGCAGTGTGGCAGACGGTGATTAGTTTAGAAAAATAAAGCAAGCCAGCATGATTGGTTATGCTAATGTTATCTGATAAGCGCGGGAAGAACAACTGTATAAATTGCAGGAAAATAAAGAGCCTGTGGAGAGCCAGAGAAGACATTTAGCTGGCTCCCACAGCTTTGATTTTGCAAGATTAAAGTTTAATTTCATGAAGGATTTTCTGTGTCTCCTGGTCATTTTTTATAAAACATTGAGTGATTCTTCCATAACACAATCAGAGGGAGATTACTTCAATGAGCACTTAGAAATCAGAAATAGGTTTGATACAGTGTGTTTAACACACAGTGCATTTATTTCACTGTCATCCAGAACAGTCATCCCTTTAACTGAGCAGAAGTTCATTAACTTCAGTAGAAACCTGCCCCGTGGATATCATTCAGTTATCAATTACAAAACTAATTAAGTTCTTTGACATAGCTCCATATCAGGTGGGAATTGAAACAAAATCTTCTGGCTGAGACTATGAAGGAGGGAGATGTTCACAGTAAAAACCAGGCACTGTCATTTCTCATGAATATGCTGGTGTTTCAGCAGCTTGGATTTCACAATGAATCTCTGCCCACAGTCAAATCAGAACAGTCTCTACCTTCCGAGAGATCGCTGGTGTTTTAACAGGTTGGATTTATGAGAAAATCCTTTCCTGAGTGATCAGGTGAATGGTCTCTCCCCAGTGTGGATCCGCTGGTGTTTAATGAGGTTGGATGATGGCTTGAACCCATACCCACAGTGAGAGCACATGAAGGGTCTCTCGTCACTGTGAGGATGTTGTTGGGATTACTGTGCCCCAGAGTTTTTAAAACACCTCCCACATTCTGAGCATTTCAAAGGTCTGTCCTCTGTGTGAACTTGCTCGGGTTTCAGCAAGGTGGATGATCGAGTGAATCCTTTCCCACCCTTGGAACAGATGAATGGCCTTTCCCCAGTGTGGCTGTATTTATATCGTGACGGGCAATGATCTGCTGAAGACTTGTCCACGTGTACAACACACGTACGGTTTCTCTCCCCACTGTGAACGGTGCTTTTTCCTTCAAAACCCAATGATATTCAGGTGGCAATAAACTCGGCAGCTTGGTCAAATTGGGAAGTGATGCTTGGTTTTATGTCTCCTCATTGCAAATCATCTTCCAATTCCCTGTGAAGTTCATTGAAAACAAAAAGCAAACCAAGTGAGAACCCAAAAAAGAAAATGTTTAAAACCATCAGATGTAAGAGAAGTAGGTAACTCAACCCAGCAAGTCTGCTCTCACCATTCAGTGAGATCAGAGCTGATCCAATAATCCTCAGCTCGATTTTCCTGCCTTATGCCCCACCATTGAATCCCTTCCTAATTAAAAATCTATTTATCTCAGCCTTGGACACACTGAGCAGCACAGCCTCCACAGGCCACTGCAGTATTCTGTACTCTAACAGCAGGAATTCCTCCACATCCATTTTAAACAGGTGATTCCTTACTCTGAGATTATGTCCTCAACTCTCAAACAAGTAAGAACGATCTTCCTGAATCTACAATGTCAAGCCCCTCAGAATATTTCCATAAGGACTTGTCTCATTCTTCGGAACTCCAATGAGTACAGAAGCAGTTTGCTCAAACTCCTTTCCTGAGAAATTCCTCCCATATCCAGGATCAATCTCCTGAATACTCTATGGATTGCCTTTCCCAAAATAAGGGACAAAAGCAACTCACAGTATTCCAAGTGTGATCTGACTCATGTCTTGAAAAGTTTTAGCAAAACTTCCATTTTTTCTTCCCATTCCATTTAAATAAAAGCCAACTAACTGTTTCCTTTCCAGAATACCCACTGAACCTAGATGCTAGTTTTTCATCTTTCAAGCAGAAGGACCCAAAATTCTCTGCGCTGCAGTTTTCTGCAGAGGTTTTCCCTCGTTAAATAATATTCACCTCTCCTGGTCTTCCTGCCAAAATGCATATTAGATTAGATACCCTACAGTGTGCAAACAGGCCCTTAGGCCCAACCAGTCCACACTGACCCTCTGAAGAGTAACCACCCAGACCCATTTCCCTCTGACTAAGCACCTAACACTACGGGCAATTTACCATGGCCAATTCACCTGACCTGCACATCTCTGGACTGTGGGAGGAAACCGGAGCACCCGGAGGAAATCCATGCAGTTTTGGGGACAATGTGCAAACTCCACACAGGCAGTGATCCGAGGCTGGAATCGAACCTGGGACCCTGGTGCTGTGAGGCAGCAGTGCGAACCACTGAGCTACCATGCCGTCCGATATATTTTCCCACGTCATATTCCACAGTGCTGGAAGAAGAACGAGAGGGGTTTTATCGACCAACTTCCTAACCATACCTTCAGCATAACCTCCCAAAACAGGCACTTCCACCACCATGAAGGACTGCAGAGCAGGTGTATGTGACCAACATTCCCTGGAAGCTCCCTCCAATTCTCACAACATCCCAACATACAGTGCTGAATGAATAGAAACTTTCTCCAATTTAATCAAGTACGTGGGAGAAGAGTCTGTTCGAGAGAGATGTGAGGAATGACTTTGATATGAAACAGGTGGAAGAGGTTTGGAAATCAATCATAGAACATAGAACAATACAGCACAGAACAGGCCCTTCATTGTGCCGAACATTTGTCCTAGCTTAAGCACCTATCCATGTACCTAGCCAATTGCCGCTTAAAGGTCACCAATGATTCTGACTCTGCCACTCCCACAGGCAGCGCATTCCATGCCCCCACCACTCTCTCGGTAAAGAACCCACCCCTGACATCTCCCCTATACCTTCCACCCTTCACCTTAAATTTATGTCCCCTTGTAACACTCTGTCTTACCCCGGGGAAAAAGTCTCTGACTGTCTACTCTATCTATTCCTCTGATCATCTTATAAACCTCGATCAAGTCACCCCTCATCCTTCGCCGTTCCAACGAGAAAAGGCCGAGAACTCTCAACCGATCCTCGTACGACTTCCTCTCCATTCCAGGCGCTCTCTCCACCTGAGTGGCAACTTTCAAAGACCTATGAACATGGACCCCAAGATCCCTCTGTTCCTCCACCTTACTAAGAACCCTACCGTTAACCCTGTATTCCGCATTCTTATTTGTCTTTCCAAAATGGACAACCTCACACTTGGCAGGGTTGAACTCCATCTGCCACTCCTCAGCCCAGCTCTGCATCATATCTAAGTCCCTTTGCAGACGACAACAGCCCTCCTCACTATCCACAACTCCACCAATCTTCAGAGGGGTTGCCTTGTTTGCAAGAAATAAAATTAAATTGACAGCATGAAGTGAAATAAAGTCAGAAGGTGTACAATCCGTGAGGGTAGAGATCAGGAACCACAAAGGGAAAAAGACACCGAAGGAACTTGTGTACAAGCCATTAGCCACTGTCACGATGTGGGGGAGAAAATACATCAGGAAATTATAAAAGCATGTAAGGAACTGTCGCAATAATCATTGGGGACTTCAATATGCAGGTGGACTGGGAAAAACAGGTTCGTAGTGGTTCTCAAGAAAACGTGGAATGATCTGAGAGATTTTTGTTTGGAGCAGTTTGTGGTAGAGCCCACTCCGGAACAGGCAATTCTGGATTTAGTGATGTGTAACGAGGGAGACTTGATTAGGGAGCTCAAAGTGAAGGAACTCCTAGGAGGCAGTGGCCATAACATAATAGAGTTCACCCTGCAGCTTGAGAGGGAGAAGATTGAATCAGATGAAACGGGATGACATTTGGGTAAAGGTAACTACAAAGACACGTGGGTGGAGCTGGACAGAGTTGATTGGAAGGGTGAGCCAACAGTGAAGACAGTGGAGCTGCGATGGCAGGAATTTCTGGGTTAATTCAGGAGACATTGCAGAAATTCATCCCAAGGAAGAAGAAAAATACTAAGGGGAGGATGAGACAACCCTGGTTGACAGGGGAAGTCAGGGAGAGCATAAAGGCAACACAAGCAGCATATAGTGTGGTAAAGATTAGTGGAAGCCAGAAGATTGGCAAGTCTTTAAAAAACAGAAATAACTTCAAAAAAAAGGTAGTGACGGGGAAAGAAGTGAAATATGAGAGTAAGCACGCTACTAATACAGAAGAGGGCTGCAGGGAATTTTCTTGGATATCTAAACGGTTACAAAGAGACAAGAGTGGACATTGGACAGCTTGAAAACAATGCTTGAAAAGTAGTAATGGGGAACCACGGCTTGGCAGGGGATCTGAAGAGGTAATTTCCATCAATTTTTAACAGTGGAAGACACCAACAACCGACCAGAACTTCAAGGGAAACCTGGGGACAGAAGTGAGTGCATTGGCCATTGGTTCGGGGAAGGTGCTGGGAAGCTGAATGCGGGTAAATCACCAAGACCGGATGGACTATACTCCAGATAACTGAAGGAGTCAGCGGAGTGGATTGGAGAGGCATTGGTGATGATCTTTCAGAAAGCACTGGAGTCAGGCAGGGTCCCAGATGATTGGAAAATGGCTAATGCAACACGTGTTTAAGAAAGGGAGGCAGAGGCAGGAAACTACAGGCTACATAGCAAGAACGTAGTCATTCCTAAGGCTTGAGAATCCCTTGTTTAGAAAGTGCATGGTAAAATAGGGCAGAGTCAGCAAAGCTTTGTTAAGGAGAGGTCTTCCCTGACAAATCTGTTCACATTCTTTGAGGAAGTAACAAGCAAGTTAGACAACACAGAGTCAGTGGATGTAATCGACTTGCATTTCCAGAAGGCCTTTGATAAGGTACCACACAGCAGGCTGCTAAACAAGGTAAAGGAAAGAATTGGCTGCTTGGCAGAAGGCAGAGAGTCAGGATAAAAGGGTCTTTAACAGAATTGCCAGCCAGTGACTCATGGACTTGCACAGGGGTCAGTGTTGGGACCACAACTATTCATGTTATGCCTTAATGATCTGGACAAAGTAACTAAGGGTATTCTTACCACATTTGCACATGGGATAGATGTCGGTGGAGGGGCAGGTCGTGCTGAGGAGGTGCGGAGGGTGTAGAAGGATTTGGACAGGCTGCAAGAGTGGACAAAGAAGTGACAGATGGAATACAATGTAGGAAATTGTGAGGTTATGCATTCTGAGAGAATAAATAAAGATGTTGATAATTTTCTGAACAGGGAAAGTATTCGGAAATCTCAAAGGCAAGGGACCTTGGGAGTCCTAGTTCAGGAATTCTTTTACGGTTAACTGGCAGGTTCAGTAGCAGTTTGGGAAGGCAAATGCCATTTTAACATTTATTTCACGGAGACTACAATACAAGAGCAGAGATGTACTGCTGAGGCTCTATCAGCTCTGGTCACACTGCATTTGGAATATTGTGAGCAGCTTTGGGCCCGTTATCTCGGGAAGGGTGTACTTGTGTTGGAGGGAGCCCAGCATATATTTACAAGAAAGACCTCAGGATGATGGACTTGTCTGAAAAACAGCAATTGAGGATAACTCTGGGTCTGAAGGAAACTGAGGAACAAATATACACAGATTTCAGATATATGTAAGATGATAAAGGCTGTAATAGTAGGTTTTTACAAACATTGTCTGGATGTACCATTGTGCTAAAGGCTTGGATGGAGAAGAGACTTTTAAAATTCAAAAAAAATTTCTTAATCAACATGTAAATGTACCGAGAGAAGGAGCTTCATGTTCCAGGATACAAATGCTACAGGAAGCTTAGAAAGTGGGGGCAAGAGAGGAGGAGAGTGGCAGTTTTGATAAGGGATAGCATTACTATGGGACGATATTCCTGGGAACAAATCCAGGAAGTTATTTGGATGGTACTGAGAATTAAGAAAGGGATGGTCATCTTATTGAGATGGTATTATAGACTCCCTGATAATCAGCAAGAAATTCAGAAACAAATTTGTAAGGAGATTTCAGTTCTCTGTGAGAATAATACGGTGGATATGGTAGGGGATTTTAACATTCCAAATGTAGACAGGGACTGCCGTAGTGTTAAGGGTTTAAAAGAAGAGGAATTTGTTAAGTGTGTACAAGGAAAGTTTCTGGTTTAGTATGTGGATGTTCCTGCTAGAGGAGATGCAAAATTTGACCTAGTCCTGGGAAATAAGGCAGGGTAGGTGACTGAGGTGTCAGTGGGGGAGTAGTTTGGAGCCAGCAACCATAAATCTGTTTGTTTTTAAATAGCGATGGAAAAGGATAGACCGGATCTAAAAGCTGAAGTTCGAAATTGGAGGAAGGCTAATTTTGACAGCATCAGGCAAGAACTTTCAAAAGCTGATTGGGGGCAGATGTTTGGAGGTAAAGTGAAGGCTGGGAAATGGGAAGCCTTCAAAATGTGATAACAAGAGTCCAGAGTTAGTATATTCCTGTTTGGGTGAAAGGAAAGGCTGGTAGGAGGCGGGAATGTGGGATGACGAGAGAAATTGAGGTTTTGGTTAAGAAAAAATGAAGCATATGTCAGGAATACACAGAAGAAATTGAGTGAATCCTTAGAGTATTAAGGTCATAGGAGTACCCTTAGGAGAGAAATCCTGAGGGTAAAAAGGGGACAAGAGATATCTTTGGCAAATAGAAGTAAAGAGAACGCAAAGAGTTTTAGAAATAGATTAAGGATAAAACAGTAAATAGGGAGAGAATAGGGCCTTTTCCAGCAACACATTTTTAAGCTCTGATCTCCAGCATCTGCAGTCCTCACTTTCTCCCTCTCAAAGATCAGCAAGGCAGCCGATGCGTGGAGCCGTGGGAGATGGAGATGGATGAGTATTTTGCATCAGTGTACACTGTGAAGGAGATGGAAGATAATAGAATGTGGAAAAATAGATAGCGACATCTTGAAAAATGTCCATAATACAGAGGAGTAAGTGTTGGATGTCTTGAAATGCATAAAAGTGGATAAATCCCCAAGACCTGATCAGGTGCACCCTCGAACTCTGTGGGAAGGTAGGGAAGTGATTGCTGGGCACCTTGCTGAGATATTTTTATCATTGATAGTCACTGGTGAGGTGCTGGATGACTGGAAGATTGTTAACGTGGTGCCACTATTTAAGAGAGGTGGTAAGGAAAAGCCAGGGAACTGGCGAGTCTGATATCGGTGGTTGGCAAGATGTTGGAGGGAATCCTGAGAGACAGGATTGACATGCTTTTGGTAAGGCAAGGACTGATTAGGGACAGTCAGCATGGCTTTGTGTGTCTGAAAACGTGTGCCATGAACTTGAATGAGTTGTTTTGAAGAAGTAACAAAGAGGATTGATGAGGTCAGAGTGGTGGATGTGATCTTTCTGGCCTTCAGTAAGGCGTTCAATGAGGTTCTTCATGGGAGATTGGTTAGCAAAGTTAGATCTCATGGAATACAGGGAAGGTAGCCAATTGGATGCAGAACTTGCTCTATGGTAGAAGACGGAGGTGGTGGTGGTGGAGAGATGCTTTTCAGACTGGAGGCCTGTGACCTGTGGTGTGCCACCAGTATCAGTGTTGGATCCACTGCTTTTCATCATTTATGTGAATGATTTGGATTTGAACACAGCAGGTATAGTTAATAAGTTTGCAGATGACACCAAAATTGGACAGCAAAAAAGGTTCCTTCAAAGTACAACAGAGTCTTGATCAGGTGGGCCAATGGGCTGAGGAGTGGCAGATGGAGTTTTCAGATAAATCTGGGGTGCTGCATTTTGGAAAGGCAAATCAGGGCAGGACTTGTACACTTAATGGTAAGATCGTGGGGAGTGTTGCTGAACAAAGATACCTTGGAATGCAGGTTCACAGCTCCTTGAAAGTGGAGTTGCAAGTAGATAGGACAGTGAAGGCGGCGTTTGGTATGTTTTCTTCATTGGTCAGTGCATCGAGTACAGGAGTTGGGAGGACATGTTGTGGCTGTGCAGGTCATTGGTGAGGCCAGTTTTGGAATAGCGCATGCAATACTGGTTTCCTTCGTATTGGAAGGATAGTGAAATGTTGAAGGGTTCAGAAAAGATTTACAAGTAATTTGTCAGGGTTGAAGGATTTGAGCTATAGAGAGAGGCTGAACAGGCTAGGGCTGACCACATAGAGGTTTATAAAATCATGAGGGACAATGTCTCTTCCCTGAGGTGGGAGAGTCCAAAACTAGAGGCATAGATTTAAGATAAACGGGGAAAAATTTAAAATGGACCGAAGCGGCAACATTTTCATGCATAAGATGGTATGAGTAAGGAATGAGCTGCCAGAGGAAGTGGAGGATGCGGGTACAATTACAACATTTAAAGGGCATCTGGATGGGTACATGAATAGGAAGGGTTCAAAGTGATATGGGTCAAGTACTGGCAAATGGGACTAGATTAGTTTCTGACATCTGGTTAGCATGGATGAGTAGGACCAAAGAGTCTGCTTCAGTGCTGTACATCTCGATGACTCAATGGCTGTGAATGATAACATCTATTGGAAATTGGGTGATGTGAATTGAGAATGGAGAGGGATAAAAAAAGTTATAATTGCTTGGTGGTATTTGACTATTCTTGTGAAAACTTCTCTCCAGAAATTGAGTTCCATGTGTGTCTAATTCAACTGCTTTGTGACTGTGGAAGTATGTTTTCAGTCTGACCTGCTGTTAATTGGAAGGAACTGATCACACTTGGCTTCGTACCGAGAGAATGTTATACTGTCTTGCTCCTTCATGTAATTGTCTGCAGAATGAGAGAAGAGACATCCCCTGTAAATCAACATTAAGTGAGTTTGACGGTATCAAACCTTTTAATGTAATATTCATTTTATAATCATGAGGCTGTGTTTCTTTCAAGCCAGCATTTCAAACAGAACTACAGGTCTGACATGAGTTGCTCTTTGTCTGGTGATTGTAACAAAAGAAATCTATGCCAATTCACTGAGAATCAGATACTAACCAACACTTCTACAGCTCCACAATGGGGCTACCCAAAACAAGTTTGTATCCGGATCTGAGAGTTTCCTTATCAATCCATACCTGTCAGTTCCTGTGAGGTGAATGTGGAAGTACGGCCGTCAACCTGTACCTGTCAGTATAGGCCATGCAAATGTGAGAGTTAATATAGTTATCAATCTGTCCCTGTCACTCTCCGCAGTATCCAAAATGTATTTACTAGAGAGTGACAGGGACAGATTGATCACTACATTCACATAGTATAAACTGACAGGTATAGATTGATAACTGAACTCATATCCACAGAGTTGAAACTGGCAGAGACTGATTGATAAATACATTTTAAATAAATAGGATTCAGTCCCTATGTGCTTCACTGATGGGGATGTGTGAGTTTAATTATCAATATATACCTGTCAGTTTCTGCTGTGTATCTGACAGTGTAGTTATCAACCTGAACCTGTCAGTTTCAGCTTTGAGAACGGGTGTGTCATTCTCAGTATCTCCCTGCCAGTTTCTGCAGTATGAATATTAAATGCAGTCATCAATTTGTACCTGTTGGTATCTTCTATGTGAATGTAGATATTGATCTCCACCTGTCAGTTTTAGCTATAATCAATTTCTCAGTGCAATTATCAAACAGTACCTGTCAGGTTTTGCTATTTGACACCAGAGTGTCATTGTCAATCTGTTTCTACTACGTCAATTTGAGACAGTACATACCAATCTGTCCCCGTCAGATTCTTCCCTGTCAGTATGTGAATAGTACTGTTATCATTCTCTACCTGTCAATTTCTACCTGTGTGATTGTCAATCTGGACCTTTCAGACTCTGCTATGTGAATACATAAGTATAGTTATCAATCTACAGCTGTCAGTTTCTACTTGGTGAATATGTCTGTGTAATTGTCAATTCCTGCCAGTTTATGCTATGTGAATGTGTGAGCTGAGCTTTCATTGGTCACTATCAATTTCTGCTTTGTGAATAAGAGAGTTTAGTTATCAATCCTTCCTGTCAGGTGCTGTAATGTCAGGGTTTGAATGTATTTATTCATCTTTTCCTG
>NC_057759.1:6702461-6713198 GCF_004010195.1 Chiloscyllium plagiosum
CCAACACAGGAGGAAGTATAAATGGAGCCTTTGGATGGAAGGCTGCTTTCAGTGATGGATTGGGCTGTGTTCACAACTGACTGTAATTTCTTGTGGTCTTGGGGAGAACAGTACCCATACCACACTGTGACACATCCAGATAGGTGGTGTGCATCGATAAAAATTTGCAGGAGTCTTTATAGACACGGTGAATTTCCTTAGCCTCCTGAGGATATCTGCTTGGTGAATATGTTTGGGTAATTGTCAATCTCAGCCTGCCAGTTTCTGCTGTGTGAATAGGAGAAGTTAAAAACTAACAGTCCCTGTCAGCTTTTACTTTGTGAAGGTTCAATTAAGAATCCTTCCCTATCAGGGTCCGAATTGTAAATGTGAGTGTATTTATCAATGTTTGCCTGACAAATTTTCTTTTGGGAACATGTGAATGTAGTTATCAATTTTCCCTGGTAGTTTCTGCTCTGTGAATATGAAAATGTAGTTATTAATCTCTAAATAAAAACCAAAGAACTGCAGATGCTGGAAATCAGAAACAAAATCAAATTGCTGGAAAAGCTCAGCAGGTCTGACAGAGTCTATGGACAGAAATCAGAGTTAAAAGTTCCAGTCCAGTAACCCTTCCTGAGAACTGATGGTAGCCAGGAAATGATTAGTTTTTCTGCAGAAGGTAAAGTATGTTGAAGGGTCAGCAGTAAGTGGCAGATGGATGTAGAATCCAAAGATCATGGTCAGATGAGGAAGGTGAATCACTATTAACAGGGACTGTTAGTGACTGCTGGTGTATAATAGCAGACCTTGTGATAAAAGGCCTGGTGTGAGAGGTTCTGGGTAATGACATGGGAAAGCTCTAGCCCTAGTTGTAGAACTCAGTATTAGGTCCAGAAGGCTGTTGTGATCCCAACCAGAAAATGAGGTACTATTCTTCCAGCTTGCTCTGAGTTTTAGCTGGAGCACTGCAGCAAGCCTGAGGCAGAGATGTTCATCAGGGAACTGGGTGGTGTGTTGAAGTGGCTGGCAAGTGGAAGCTCAGGGTCTTGTTTTCTGGACGGAATGTCGGTGTTTGGCAAAGTGGACACCCAATCTACACTCAGTTTCCCCAGAATAGAGAAGACCACGTGGCAGCTAAGAAAATGCACACACTCAGTTCTGAGAAATGGTCACTAGATCTCAAATGTAACACTGATTTCTTCTGTTATCAATCTCTACCTGTCAGTTTCTCCTGTGAATATCAGAGTGTCATTATCAAACCATACATGTCAATTTAAGTAATTTGAAACAGAGTGTTATCAATCTGTTCCAATAATTTTCTGCTTTGTGAATGAGAATGTCTTCCTCTGAAATGTCCTGCCATGTGCATTTGAGTGTGATTGACCAATCTGTCCCTGTTATATTCTGCTCTGTGTAACTCAAGATGTAGCTGTGAATCTGTATTTGTCAATGTCTAGTTTATAAATTTTCAAATGCATTTATCAGATTGTACCTGCCAGTGTTTTTGAAGTGTGTGTGGGGGTTTGGGGTTGTGTGCTTAAGTATCATGCTCTCCCTTTTAGTTTCTGCAGAGTGAATGTGTGACAGCAGCCATCAATCTCCGTCTGTCAGTTTTTGTTGTGTCCACATGAGAGTTCAGGAATTGAGCAAACCTTGTCAGTTTGTGCTGTGTGACTGAACGTCAAGTCCTCATTCAGTACCAGTCACTTTCAACTCTCATGCATCAAAAGTTGCTTAATTCGCTGACAGCCAATAATATTCTATGAGTCCAATGGTGACAAGGAATCTATTCTTGTTTGCCATCTGGTTCACTAATGTCCTTTAAGGAAGGAATCTGCCATCCTTACCTGGTCTGGCCTATATGTGTCTCCAGACCCACAGCAATGTGACTGACACATAACTACCCCCTGGGCAGTTAGGGATGGGTAATAAATGCTGGCCTCACCAGTGATTCTCTCATCCCATGAATGAATTTAGGAAAAAGAATTCTCTGTGACTGTGGTTGATTCTGTGATATTAGATTTTAGGGTGTTGTGATTGGGCCTTAATCACTTCTGCATTATGAAATTTATGGTAGAGTCACAGAATTGGTACAGCCATCCATTTGTGTCCAGACTGGGATATTCTGTTATTCACCTATGCTCCATACTAGTTTCCAGTAACTGTTGGGATTCTGAACTTTATCCACTCACTGCCAGTATCTCTATCAAAATGATAATTTGAGATTATTTCTGGAGGGGAAGGGGAAGAGGGGAAGAGGGGGAAGGGGGGAAGAGGAGGAAGGAGGGGAAGAGGAAGGAGGGGAAGAGGAAGGAGGGGAAGAGGAAGGAGGGGAAGAGGAAGGAGGGGAAGAGGAAGGAGGGGAAGAGGAAGGAGGGGAAGAGGAAGGAGGGGAAGAGGAAGGAGGGGAAGAGGAAGGAGGGGAAGAGGAAGGAGGGGAAGAGGAAGGAGGGGAAGAGGAAGGAGGGGAAGAGGAAGGAGGGGAAGAGGAAGGAGGGGAAGAGGAAGGAGGGGAAGAGGAAGGAGGGGAAGAGGAAGGAGGGGAAGAGGAAGGAGGGGAAGAGGAAGGAGGGGAAGAGGAAGGAGGGGAAGAGGAAGGAGGGGAAGAGGAAGGAGGGGAAGAGGAAGGAGGGGAAGAGGAAGGAGGGGAAGAGGAAGGAGGGGAAGAGGAAGGAGGGGAAGAGGAAGGAGGGGAAGAGGAAGGAGGGGAAGAGGAAGGAGGGGAAGAGGAAGGAGGGGAAGAGGAAGGAGGGGAAGAGGAAGGAGGGGAAGAGGAAGGAGGGGAAGAGGAAGGAGGGGAAGAGGAAGGAGGGGAAGAGGAAGGAGGGGAAGAGGAAGGAGGGGAAGAGGAAGGAGGGGAAGAGGAAGGAGGGGAAGAGGAAGGAGGGGAAGAGGAAGGAGGGGAAGAGGAAGGAGGGGAAGAGGAAGGAGGGGAAGAGGAAGGAGGGGAAGAGGAAGGAGGGGAAGAGGAAGGAGGGGAAGAGGAAGGAGGGGAAGAGGGGAGGGGATCTTTGATAACTATAGGAGAAAGTGAGGACTGCAGATGCTGGAGATCAGAGCTGAAAATGTGTTGCTGAAAAAGCGCAGCAGGTCAGGCAGCATCCAAGGAGCAGGAGAATCAACGTTTCGGGCATAAGCCCTTCTTCAGGATTCCTGAAGAAGGGCTTATGCCCGAAACGTCGATTCTCCTGCTTCTTTGATGCTGCCTGACCTGCTGCCCTTTGATAACTATAGTACCAGTTTTGTTCTGTGGGCAACAGCATCAGGTAGAGTATGTGTATCTCATTCTCTTTCCATGTTCAGTTGTGTTTTTTTGGTCTGAGTGTATGATAAATTTGATCAATATTCACTAACCTTTTGTGATTGAGGGATTAATGTTACCTTTGCCATGAATCTGAATTTTATTACATTCAGACTTTTTAAAATATTTTGTGTATGCAGTAATCTTTATCAGTTGCTGCTGGACACTAAGATATAACATCTGACACTAACTGAAACGATTAATGGTTTGGTGAATCAACTTATAACTGTCCATATTTGGAAATACCTGGGCCTAAATTTCTTTTCTTTTCCCTTTCAGCATTAACTGGCTGCGTGTGAGTGAGTTTTCTGTTATGCTGCCAATCTATATCACTTTAAAGGACTGACACTTTTTTTAAGTTGCTTTGTGTTTCCCGTTCTGCATGTCATGATCTGATACACTTTATAAGGTGGGTTTAATGCCTTATAAATCAGTGTTTCCTATATTAAAAAAGTATGGAAATGCTTCTGCATTACTCAGGCCCTCAACCAGAATGTGAGAGTGTGGAGAAAGTGTGTGTTCATCAGCACCAGGCTCAGTGTGAGAATGAGATTCATTCACTCTCTGATACTAGATATCAATGTGCTCCTTATTCTTGGTTATTGTGTTTCACTGTGCGAGTGTCATCCAAATTGAAACATGTCACTTTTAGTAACTGCTACTGTACTTCAGTGTTCAAACTTGTGCTACTTGACATGAATGAGGTACTATCCATTGCCACTGGACTCAGCTCCTGTCCGTGAAAGTGGATGTGTTTGTATATGTGTTAATCTCTAGCACTGCACATGTCGTTCAAAATTTGTCCACAGCCAATGTTCTTTAGTTTTAGCCTGTAGGATCCAGGGACAACTGAACATGCAACACATTGCAGCAGAAAAACATCTGTGCTTTTCTTCAGAATTTAGGGGAGAAAAGCAATGGACTTTTGTAACTCCTATAATGCAGAGACTAACCGGGAACAATAGGGATATCAAGGTCTGGTTTTCAGAATGCTATCAATTTTTGCACTGTGACACGTTTTAACCAATGAATTAATGATCAGTATTCACCGAACCCATTTGCAACGAAGTGAACACTTCAACTGCATTCCAGCTGACTGACCACATGTTCTTTGTACAGGAAAGAGAATTGGCCAATTCTATTTTATTTGCCAATGTGGACAGGATCTGGTGCAAGCCACTAGCAGACTCTTGCATCGCTCTATGCTAGGGAGGGGAAAATCAAAAGGACTTTTATTTTCCACCATTCTGTGAAGAATAGTTCAATAAATTGAATTTGAAAATGTAAATGTCAACTCATGTTGAAAAAAAAAAATTGAGCAGCTTAACAAACCAACCAATTTTGGCTCTCTCTTTCATTCTGAAATGCTTTAAATAGTAATGATCCAATTCTAATGACTCCTTCAGAAAACTATATCCTGATTCCTTGCTTTTTTTTGTACTATAATAAAGGGAGGGTCAAGAGGAATGCAGGGCTCTTCATAGAAAATCAAAAGGAGTTTCGAAATACATACAGAATAATTTAAAAAAAACTTTCTTGCTGTACAGAAAAATAAAATAACTACAAAATGATGAAATGGAGAATGAGGTTACGATACAGATGGAGTTGACAGCTTCTCTGCTGCCATAATAGTTTTACAAAAATGGAATGCTGGTTGAAAGGAATTAGAATTGTTAGCTCAGTCAACTGTTATGTTGTTATAGACTGTCTTTGATCAGTCAGACTTAATAATTTGAAGTGTTGAAATCAGTTTGATGAAATGTTTTCTGCTAGTTGTGGTGTATATGGATTTTCATTACTTTTAGATGTTGGAATGAGTATTTCAGGATGTCGTACAAATTTGCAACAATTGTAAATCAGTCAGTAGCTGTGTGTGAGAGAATGGTGTGTGTGCATATGTATGCAAGCACACATGAGAGGGTGGGTTGGTGATGATGGTTGTGTGTACGTCAGGCTTTGGCTCAGAGGTTCATTTGGAATTTACACTGTTTAGTTGTGCCTTTCACATAGGACTTCTATTTATCAAAAGATTAATTTTGTCCTTCTCAGTTACTGATAATGCCAAAGTTTCCTTCTATATCTTCAGAAATCCTTGCTGTAATAATGTAACAGAATGATCTGTTTGTTCACCTTGACTGTAAGTTTAAAATTGCCTTCATTACATGTGGAGTTAATGCAGTTCCTGAATGGATATTTCATAAGAGGATACAATCTATCCCTTTTCTGATGTTGCAAATGATAGTTGACTAAGCATCATGGCATTTATTGGAACTGAGCTGTTGTGCATTGAGTATAGGGAGAAATCAAAAAATATATTACATCAGTTGTGTTTGACGCTTGGATTGAATGTATACTTCTGGAAATTAAGCTCAATGTGTATCGGACTCAATCCACTCTGACTGTGGAAAGGATGTTCTCCAATCTGACAACAGTAACATACCTGCTGGTTGTTAGAAGCAGCTGGTCACACGCGGCTTTGTACTGAGGAAATATTACACTGTCTTGGTCCATCAATCATTTGCCTGGAGGAAGACATGAGGGATATTTCCTGTAAATCACCATCAGCTAAGTAATTCTTTGTTTTTAAACTGGGCAATGTGAACAGAGCAAGGACTGGTTACAATCTCGCTGTGAGCTCCTCCCAGTCTTTTTTTCTGTTTGCGAAATTCTAAAAAATTTACTATGGTACAAAAACTAACCAATATCTGCAAGTTCAATATTCAGTTCCCAATACATTAACTGTTGAAGGAAGAACAACAGACACTACTCTCACATTTAGATATACTGTCCTTTAATTACCTACTATTTCATGTTTATTCGCAACAAACAGCATGAAATAGAAACTAAACAATGAATTCCCATCAGAGTTTAGGGGATTGCAAACCCCAAGAATGTCCCACAGCAGCTTCTTCCCGCTCTGCCTCCCTCAGCAGGCCCACACACAGCCCGAGAAAGGCCTCTCTCTTCCCCCCAGCCCGCTCACTCCAAGTTCCGGGACCAGTTCCTGCTCCGCTCGGCCTCTTACAAATAGCCCCCGGTTCTCCCTGAACTCACCCCGAATCAATCCCGGTCTCGGAGCCCCCTCTGTGTCCCAGGCTCCCATCCCGATGTGCTGCTGGAAGGAGCCTGCTGTTCCCTCGCTTCCCTGGGCGCTGATCTCTCCATTGCGGTCTGTTTCAAACAAACCTCTTGCACTCACTGAGTAAATGCCCATCAATGGCAGCGCTGGGGGAGGGTCTCACGCATGCGCTCCTCTACTCAGGAACAGTCAGCTTTGGCGGAAGGGCAGTATCGCGCATGCGCCTAAGGATGCAGGAATATTTTATTCACATTAAACTGACTGTGACAGCAGCGGTGATAAATCCAGCGCAATATTGGGGATTGGGATTAAAGCACAAATATTACTTCCAAAAAAGGGAATGTTTTCTCTAGAGCAGAGATGACTGCGGTGGGAACACATGATTGAAGTATAAACGATTTATGAGGCGTGTGGGTCAGGGTGAATATTTGAGCGAGCGAGCAATCACAAGTGATGCTTGGGTAATGATATGGTAAGGGTAAGGATTCTCGCTATGGTGAAGGGTTAGATGTAAAGATGTTGAGGGAATTTCAGAAAAATCTTCTCACTCAGCAAGTGGTGGAAATCTGGAAGACACTGCATGCGAAGGTAGTGGAGGCCAGAAACCTTAACCTTTAAAAAAGTATTTGGATGAGCACTTCAAATGTCAGTTCCGGAGCCACCATTCACGCTGGGATATGAACGGTGAATATCTCCCCAGGCAAACCAAAAAGAAACGTGTCTCCGTCTTTGAGTACTGGGCGGCACGGTGGCCCAGTGGTTAGCACTGCTGCCTTACAGCGCCTGTAGACCCGGGTTCAATTCCTGACTCAGGCGACTGACTGTGTGGAGTTTGCACATTCTCCCCGTGTCTGCGTGGGTTTCCTCCGGGTGCTCCGGTTTCCTCCCACAGTCCAAAGATGTGCGGGTCAGGTGAATTGGCCATGCTAAATTGCCCGTAGTGTTAGGTTAAAGGGGTAAAGGTAGGGGTATGGGTGGGTTGCGCTTCGGCGGGTCGGTGTGGACTTGTTGGGCCGAAAGGCCTGTTTCCACACTGTAAGTAATCTAATCTAATCTACTAGGAGCAGATACATCTCGCGATTGGCGGTTCATGCCTTTAGTTCTATGCCTCGTCGACTCGAACCTGGGTCTCTGGCGCTGTTTTCTCCGATATCAGATTACAGGCTTTCTGCTGTCGGTTAGAGATTATCAAAATGGACCGAGATCAAACCAGAGCAGCTGCAGGGCTGGGATGGCAAATGTGGAGTTTTTGCTGATGTCAGAACTAGTGCAAAAAGGCTGGGCGACATTAAAATATTGACTAAAGACGATTAATGAGCTCAGTCGGAAGAACGGTCTGTAATGTTTTATCAACATATCGGAGTGCTTTCAAAATGTGAAATGAAGAGATTAATTGCAGTTCTTGGCGCTTGTTTTTGTTTCTGCCAGTTCTTTAGGTCCAAAAAAGAGAAAAAAAGTAGAAAGAGATAGATGCAGTTCGGCAAATGAATGAGCGAGAGAGATTGTCTGAAGTATATATATAACCTAATTAACAAGTATTGATGAATTCCCCTCTGAACAACGTTCTCCTTTTTTATACATCATTTTTCTATGTAAAACATACTCCGTTATATGTGAAATGGCGGGCTTTTCAAATTGGAAGGAAAGGTGTTGATGATTTGGCGCTGGCATCAAGAGTAGAGAATCTGCCCTCTCTTCTCCCTGACTCTCGGGAGCATATTAAACACCAGTGAATCTGTTTTCTTTCTATTTGCTCAAGTCACTCTCTAATATTTGATTATTCTGGGAGCGACAAGCCCCGGTTGGGGTGTAAGCCCTGAGTGTCACCACTGAGAAACAAAAGAAGTGCTCCTTTTCTTACAGACCCACGGGTGGATACATTACACATTTATTTTTTTAATTTCCAAAACTAATGGCGGGTTCTGTTGTGTTGCAGAATAGTGTACATGAGGCTTTCTGCTGTCGGTTAGAAGCTTTCAAAACGAACCGAGATCAAACCAGAACAGTTGCCGGACTGGAATTGTTAATGTGGAGCTTTTGCAATAAGGGAGCACGGTATTAAAATAAAACCTAAAGGCGGTGTTCGTTATTAATGCGCTCACGCCGAAGAACGTTCAAAAAATCCTCACAGGGCTGAATGAGGGTATTCATTCCCTCTGAAGACAATCTCGAATCCTTCAAATAGCTTCTAGTCTCGTTACGCGAAAGAAAAATAGCAAATTAATGACTAAATACGTTTGCATTGTTTTCCGTAAATCTCCCTTCTCTGATCTACATTTCGGCAGGATTTTCAAATTTGGAAGAAAACAGTTGATGATTTGGCGCCATGTTTTCCCGCCCGCTTTCTCAGCAATGATCATATAGTTAGATCTGGTGCGAACACCAAGGGAGGATTTAATCTGGTATTAACACTGCACTACTATAATGAAGCATGTGAAAATTACATAACATTCACAACAGCGTATATTCTAATCACTGCCGTTTGTGCGATCTGTGTCTTCAATTAACTTTTCTGAAATGCATTACTAATGTGACGCCCGTCCCCCTTTAATATTATTCAAAGCCATGTTCCAAAAACTGCGATCGCTTCCCGCTTTCCCCGGATGGTTTAGTGGTTCTGAAAAGTGTGTCTGTCTCTCTCTCTCTCTGATTCTGAAGGTGGCGGATCATTGCCTGATCTGTGTGTAATAGGCGGGAGGAAAGGCGGGGTTTAAAACAGCCCAGACAAACTGAACAACCGAACGTTTACCCGCCGTGAATCAATCGAAACAAGCCCGCCAATTTAAACATCTTAAAAGCTAATGCAGTGTTCAAAGTGACAACCGGAAGCGACAGGGACAGACCACTATGAACACCGGAGGAAACATCAAAGAAGCGCTTCGCAGGAGGCTCCCAAGCACTGATGATGTCGCCTAGCCAGGGGACGAAACGTTTGCAACAAAAACTTCCAGCTCGGCGAACAGAACCACAACAGCTAATGCAGTGTACACCGATAAAAGGACAGAATTTCACTTTACGATTAGATTACCCACAGTGTGGAGACAGGCCCTTCGGTCCAACAAGTCCACACCGACCCTCCAAAGAGCAACCCCACCCAGACCCTTTCCTTACATTTACTCCTGACTAATCCACCTAACACTATGGGCAATTTAGCCATAGCCAATTCACCTGACATGCACATCTTTGGACTGTGGGAGGAAATCGGAGCATCCAGAGGAAACCCACGCAGACACGGGGAGAATGTGCAAACTCCACACAGATGTCCCAGGCGCTGAGGCAGCAGTGCAAACCACTGAACCAACGTGGTGCCCCTGGATCTTTTTTATTACCCCGAGATTGTGGAATACCCCGAAGACAATGTGGAATTGTTGCCTGAACTGTCTGTAACAGGCAGATGGAAGGAACACGCCATGAAAACATCCGCAGGGTCTCAGAATCAAAACTGAACAAAGTAACTTTCCTGAACTGGTCAGTGAAATACAAATACTACAATATGTCACATTCGTGACTGGGTACAGTTCTAAGTCGCGAAATGAAATAACCAGATGGAGATCAATAAACCCTCCCTATATGATACCTGCCCCATTCACAGGTCTCCGCTCTCGTAAACCATGGCATGTGTGTATTTGAGTTAATCAGATCAATTAATATCTAAGGAAGGTTTGCGCTCGGTGCCGGGACGGGTAACATTGGAACCGGGCTCAGCTCTTTCCCGAGAGATGTGGGTGGCTCTGATAAGAGCCTTTGGGTTCAGATGGTTACATGTTACACCGACTGGTTCATTTCTTTGCTGCTGTCTTGGTCACTTTCGCTTTGGGTTTGGCCTTGCCTTTAGTCGGTTTGCTGAGGGGTTTGGGGGCTTTAGGACCCTTGGTCTTTTTCACCTTCTTCACGGGAGTGCGTTTCTTTGGCGCTGCTTTGCTCACCGCTTTCTTTGGCGGCGCCGGCTTCTTGCCGCTCGCTTTCTTGGCTGGGGATTTCTTGGCTGGGGATTTCTTGACTGTCGCTTTCTTGGCCGGTGATTTCTTGACTGTCACCTTCTTGGCCGGTGATTTCTTGACTGTCACCTTCTTGGCCGGTGATTTCTTCACGGCCGGTTTCTTGGCGGCCGCTGATGTTCCCGCCTTCTTTTCCGCTTTTGCCTTGACTGGATTCTTAGGGAGTTTGAAGGAGCCGGAGACGCCATGGCCCTTGACCAGAACAAGGGAGCCGTTCGCCAGGCACCTCCTGATACTCATCTTGATCTGTGCCTTTCGCTTTCCCACATCGATCCCGCTTCTCTCCAGCGCCTTCTTTACAGCGGACAGAGACGCCCCTCTGCGATCCTTCATATCCCCGACACCCTTCAGAATCAGCTCTCCCAACCCGGGACCGG